>NC_068438.1:52025347-52142847 GCF_023373465.1 Oncorhynchus keta | reverse complement strand
GAATACAACAGGTGTAGTAGACCTTACAGTGATACGCTGAATACAACAGGTGTAGTAGACCTTACAGTGAAATGCTGAATACAACAGGTGTAGTAGACCTTACAGTGAAATGCCAAATACAACAGGTGTAGTAGACCTTACAGTGAAATGCCGAATACAACAGGTGTAGTAGACCTTACAGTGAAATGCTGAATACAACAGGTGTAGTAGACCTTACAGTGAAATGCTGAATACAACAGGTGTAGTAGACCTTACAGTGAAATGCTGAATACAACAGGTGTAGTAGACCTTACAGTGAAATGCTGAATACAACAGGTGTAGTAGACCTTACAGTGAAATGCTGAATACAACAGGTGTAGTAGACCTTACAGTGCTGAATACAACAGGTGTAGTAGACCTTACAGTGCTGAATACAACAGGTGTAGTAGACCTTACAGTGCTGAATACAACAGGTGTAGTAGACCTTACAGTGCTGAATACAACAGGTGTAGTAGACCTTACAGTGAAATGCCGAATACAACAGGTGTAGTAGACCTCACAGTGAAATGCTGAATACAACAGGTGTAGTAGACCTGACAGTGAAATGCCGAATACAACAGGTGTAGTAGACCTTACAGTGCTGAATACAACAGGTGTAGTAGACCTTACAGTGCTGAATACAACAGGTGTAGTAGACCTCACAGTGCTGAATACAACAGGTGTAGTAGACCTCACAGTGCTGAATACAACAGGTGTAGTAGACCTGACAGTGAAATGCCGAATACAACAGGTGTAGTAGACCTCACAGTGCTGAATACAACAGGTGTAGTAGACCTCACAGTGAAATGCTGAATACAACAGGTGTAGTAGACCTCACAGTGAAATGATGAATACAACAGGTGTAGTAGACCTTACAGTGAAATGCCGAATATAACAGGTGTAGTAGACCTTACAGTGAAATGCCGAATACAACAGGTGTAGTAGACCTTACAGTGAAATGCTGAATACAACAGGTGTAGTAGACCTTACAGTGAAATGCCGAATACAACAGGTGTAGTAGACCTGACAGTGAAATGCTTACTTACGAGCCCCTAACTGACAGTGCAGTTTAAATAAAATACAGATAAGAAGAAGAAATAAAAGTAACTAGTAATTAAAGAGCAGCAGTAAAATAACAACAGCGAGACTATATACAGGTTTGGTACCGGTACAGGGTTAACTAACCGGTGCCCCCGCACATTGAGGTAGTAATATGAACATGTAGTTAGAGTTATTAAAGTGACTATGCATAGATAACAAAGAGTAGCAGTGGTGTAAAAGATGAGGGTGGGGGGCAATGCGAATAGTCTGGGCAGCCATTTGATTGGCTGTTCAGGAGTCTTATGGCTTAGAGGTAAAAGCTGTTTAGAAGCCTCTTGGACCTAGACTTGGCGCTCCGGTACCGCTTGCCGTGCGGTAGCAGAGAGAACAGTCTATGACTAGGTTGGCAGGAGTCTTTGACAATTTTTAGGGCCTTCCTCTGACACCGCCTGGTATAGAGGTCCTGGATGGCAGGAAGCTTGGCCCGTTCGCGCTACCCTCTGTAGTGCCTTGTGGTCGAAGGCCGAACAGTTGCCATACCAGGCAGTGATGTAACCAGTCAGGACGCTGTCGATGGTGTAGCTGTAGAGCCAGTGTAGTACGATTCGATCTTAGTCCTGTATTGATGCTTTGCCTGTTTGATGGTTCGTGGGAGGGCATTAGCAGGATTTCTTATAAGCTTCCGGGTTAGAGTGCCGCTCCTTGAAAGCAGCAGCTCTACCTTTAGATCATTGCGGATGGGCTTCTGGTTGGGGTATGTACGTACGGTCACTGTGTGGACGACGTTATCAATGCACTTATTGATAAAGCCAATGACTGATGTTGGGTACTCGTCAATACCATCGGAGGAATCCGGAGGAATCCCGGAACATATTCCAGTATTGTATACCAGTGGTGGTTGGTGCCGTTTAATATTAGGGAGGACCATTTAATTTTTTATGAGCATGGCCTTATTTCTATTACAGCATATTGGATGACTGTCATTCATATTCCATTCACCCAGTTCAATGTAACAGCGATAGGTTTAGGTTACGACATGATACTCAAATTTACCTTAACTCATCATGAGGTTGCTACAAAATTAGCCTACAAATGAAAGTTTACAACGTAGGTGCACAGGTCGAAAGAAAGTTTAGTAATCAAGTTGACAGACAGTGACACATTCAATATCATCTTGCACTCTCTTACCTGCATCTAGATGATCTAGGGTGTAATCGTTAGTCCAACAGTTGCAAACAAGGGTTTCTAATGGACAAATTCGGGTATGTTTATCCCCGTTTTGCTCCGTTTGCTTCCGTTTAAGAAACGTTTTAAAAGAATCGGCGGAATGAATACACCCCTGATCACTGTTCACTTTCATAACAGTCGCATACCAACAGCATAATCTCTTTACCTGTTGTATAATTCCTATTCTGTCACCAGACGAAAAAACCTTTCCAAGTCAAACCTTTGTACCATAACTGCTAACCGCAACAAAACAACCTACACTATATTAACTAAATGTTATAGTCAACATACACTACCGTTCCATAGCTCGAGGTCACTTAGAAATGTCCTTGTTTTTGAAAGAAAAGCATTTTTTCGTCCATTAAAATAACACGGATCATATTCATTTCAGGTAACATAACAACCCAATGTTTATTATTATCTCTTATTATCTCCCAGGACAAATGAGCAACAGCAAGCTAACTAAATGTCCATGAATGTTTATCTCCCAGGACAAATGAGCAACAGCAAGCTAACTAAATGTCCATGAATGTTTATCTCCCAGGACAAATGAGCAACAGCAAGCTAACTAAATGTCCATGAATGTTTATCTCCCAGGACAAATGAGCAACAGCAAGCTAACTAAATGTCCATGAATGTTTATCTCCCAGGACAAATGAGCAACAGCAAGCTAACTAAATGTCCATGAATGTTTATCTCCCAGGACAAATGAGCTAGCAACAGCAAGCTAACTAAATGTCCATGAATGTTTATCTCCCAGGACAAATGAGCAACAGCAAGCTAACTAAATGTCCATGAATGTTTATCTCCCAGGACAAATGAGCAACAGCAAGCTAACTAAATGTCCATGAATGTTTATCTCCCAGGACAAATGAGCAACAGCAAGCTAACTAAATGTCCATGAATGTTTATCTCCCAGGACAAATGAGCTAGCAACAGCAAGCTAACTAAATGTCCATGAATGTTTATCTCCCAGGACAAATGAGCAACAGCAAGCTAACTAAATGTCCATGAATGTTTATCTCCCAGGACAAATGAGCAACAGCAAGCTAACTAAATGTCCATGAATGTTTATCTCCCAGGACAAATGAGCAACAGCAAGCTAACTAAATGTCCATGAATGTTTATCTCCCAGGACAAATGAGCAACAGCAAGCTAACTAAATGTCCATGAATGTTTATCTCCCAGGACAAATGAGCAACAGCAAGCTAACTAAATGTCCATGAATGTTTATCTCCCAGGACAAACGAGCAACAGCAAGCTAACTAAATGTCCATGAATGTTTATCTCCCAGGACAAACGAGCAACAGCAAGCTAACTAAATGTCCATGAATGTTTATCTCCCAGGACAAATGAGCTAGCAACAGCAAGCTAACTAAATGTCCATGAATGTTTATCTCCCAGGACAAATGAGCAACAGCAAGCTAACTAAATGTCCATGAATGTTTATCTCCCAGGACAAACGAGCAACAGCAAGCTAACTAAATGTCCATGAATGTTTATCTCCCAGGACAAATGAGCTAGCAACAGCAAGCTAACTAAATGTCCATGAATGTTTATCTCCCAGGACAAATGAGCAACAGCAAGCCAACTAAATGTCCATGAATGTTTATCTCCCAGAACAAATGAGCAACAGCAAGCTAACTAAATGTCCATGAATGTTTATCTCCCAGAACAAATGAGCAACAGCAAGCTAACTAAATGTCCATGAATGTTTATCTCCCAGGACAAATGAGCTAGCAACAGCAAGCTAACTAAATGTCCATGAATGTTTATCTCCCAGAACAAATGAGCAACAGCAAGCTAACTAAATGTCCATGAATGTTTATCTCCCAGGACAAACGAGCTAGCAACAGCAAGCTAACTAAATGTCCATGAATGTTTATCTCCCAGAACAAATGAGCAACAGCAAGCTAACTAAATGTCCATGAATGTTTATCTCCCAGGACAAATGAGCAACAGCAAGCTAACTAAATGTCCATGAATGTTTATCTCCCAGGACAAATGAGCAACAGCAAGCTAACTAAATGTCCATGAATGTTTATCTCCCAGGACAAATGAGCAACAGCAAGCTAACTAAATGTCCATGAATGTTTATCTCCCAGGACAAACGAGCAACAGCAAGCTAACTAAATGTCCATGAATGTTTATCTCCCAGGACAAACGAGCAACAGCAAGCTAACTAAATGTCCATGAATGTTTATCTCCCAGGACAAATGAGCTAGCAACAGCAAGCTAACTAAATGTCCATGAATGTTTATCTCCCAGGACAAATGAGCAACAGCAAGCTAACTAAATGTCCATGAATGTTTATCTCCCAGGACAAATGAGCAACAGCAAGCTAACTAAATGTCCATGAATGTTTATCTCCCAGGACAAACGAGCAACAGCAAGCTAACTAAATGTCCATGAATGTTTATCTCCCAGGACAAACGAGCAACAGCAAGCTAACTAAATGTCCATGAATGTTTATCTCCCAGGACAAATGAGCTAGCAACAGCAAGCTAACTAAATGTCCATGAATGTTTATCTCCCAGGACAAATGAGCAACAGCAAGCTAACTAAATGTCCATGAATGTTTATCTCCCAGGACAAATGAGCAACAGCAAGCTAACTAAATGTCCATGAATGTTTATCTCCCAGGACAAATGAGCAACAGCAAGCTAACTAAATGTCCATGAATGTTTATCTCCCAGGACAAATGAGCAACAGCAAGCTAACTAAATGTCCATGAATGTTTATCTCCCAGGACAAATGAGCAACAGCAAGCTAACTAAATGTCCATGAATGTTTATCTCCCAGGACAAATGAGCAACAGCAAGCTAACTAAATGTCCATGAATGTTTATCTCCCAGGACAAATGAGCTAGCAACAGCAAGCTAACTAAATGTCCATGAATGTTTATCTCCCAGGACAAATGAGCTAGCAACAGCAAGCTAACTAAATGTCCATGAATGTTTATCTCCCAGGACAAATGAGCTAGCAACAGCAAGCTAACTAAATGTCCATGAATGTTTATCTCCCAGGACAAACGAGCTAGCAACAGCAAGCTAACTAAATGTCCATGAATGTTTATCTCCCAGGACAAATGAGCAACAGCAAGCTAACTAAATGTCCATGAATGTTTATCTCCCAGGACAAATGAGCAACAGCAAGCTAACTAAATGTCATTGAATGTTTCATGTGTGTTTCGACCTGTCCTCAAATTAATATTGTTGCTTCACAGATGTTTTTTGGGGTATTTGAACCTGCGTGTCATGAACGTGTCTAGTTGGGAAAGACTAAATCAACATGCGCACGATGGCACGCACGATGGCACGCACGATGGCACGCGCGCCTGGCTGGTTTGGTCAAGGTCTAAAATTTGAATTGGAGTTGATAACAACGCAATACATAAAAAACTGTAAATACACAACTTGAAGCAAACACATATTTAGCCACAGAGCACATTCTGATTGGCCGGTAAGGGGCCAAACCTCGACACACCCACAACTTGTTTATCCACTTAAACACACCCCTTTCACGCCACCGCCAGCTACTGCGCCCACAATTCCAGTTGTGAAAATAACAAAAAATATATTTCTAACAAACCCTCGCACCTACAGTATAACGCTACTGCCAGTGCAGTAGAGTTACCATTAGGTTTGTTTAAAAAAAAAGAAGAAGAAGAGTCCTTTGTTTCAGAAGCATCAAAAACACCAGCTGAACTTCCCCTCACTGCACAAGTATCTGCACCATATCTTTTCTAAACATCTAACACAAAGAGAGACACTTTCTCCTCGCACAGGAAACCAGACATGTTAGGCCTAGGCAGCTCAGAAAGACTCATTGTTATCACACTCATGCATGCAAGCATGCAAAAGACGTAAAGCACGTAAAAGAAAAAAAAGAAAGAAGAAACACACACACACACACACACACACACACACACACACACACACACACACACACACACACACACACACACACACACACACACACACACACACACACACACACACACACACACACACAGGAGTATTGTGTCCCTGGACAATCCATCCAGTGTGACTTGTCGTCTGTGATTTGTATAGACACGACGTCACGGCAACATCCCAAATGGAACCCTATTCCCATAGGCCTCAAAAGTAGTCAAAAGTAGTGCACTACGTAGGGCATAGGGTGCTATCTGGGACACAGACCCGTGTTCCTTTCCTACAAGGGGAAGCTCTGGTTAATGCTCTTGTTTGACAGACTGTATTTTATCAGAGGCTCTCGATAGAAAGAAAACAACTACCGTATGTACGAAGCACAGGGATGTGGAGTTAAAACCTCCTCTTCGTAAAAGTCTCTTACAAAGCCTCTTATAAAGCCTCTGAAAACTGTATCATTTTAGAGTCACCGTTCCAAGCCAAAACCTTCATACCATAATTGCTAACCGCTACATACAACCTACACCATATTAGCTAACGTTATAGTCAACGTAGCTACTCTTTCTAAACGTCTCTTATAATACCTCTGAAAAGCTGTGTCAATAATCATTGTTTTTTATGTTTATTCCAGACATGGATGTTACGCACCAATCAGTGTTTTGTACTACCCGAAGAAGGCCATGCAGCCTAAAACGCGTCAGTTTTCAAATATTTTGTTCCATAAGAATAAACAGAGTCATGGTCTTCTATGTTTTAATTGGACTAACATTGTCTTCCTTTCATTGTGACTACTTTTTTTCCACTAAGGACAACAACGAGGCCGTAACGACAACAACGAGGCCGTAAGGACAACAACGAGGCCGTAAGGACATCAACGAGGCCGTAAGGACATCAACGAGGCCGTAACGACAACAACGAGGCTGTAACGACAACAACAAGGCCGTAAGGACATCAACGAGGCCGTAAAATACATCAACGAGGCCGTAACGACAACAACGAGGCCGTAACGACAACATATTCTAAAACCTTAACCCTTACCTTAACCATTCATAGTTAATGCTTAACCTTTAAAAATGTTGGAGTTAATGCCTATACACTAACCTTCAAACACTTCAGCAACAACTTCAAAATATGACATTTGAGAAACATGGATATGAGACTTTGAGAGCTAGTTGCTACAGAGAGCTACTATTGTACCCGAGCAACACCTATCTACAGAGACCTACTAATGTACCCTAGCAACACCTCCCTGTCTACAGAGACCTACTATTGTACCCTTGGAACACCTATCTACAGAGACCTACTATTGTACCCTAGCAACACCTATCTACAGAGACCTACTATTGTACCCTAGCATAAGGCCTGTTTATACATACTGAGCTGTTCCTTCACAAGGTCTGTTTATAACTAGTGAGCTGTTCCTTCATAAGGCCTGTTTATACATACTGAGCTGTTCCTTCATAAGGTCTGTTTATAACTAGTGAGCTGTTCCTTCATAAGGCCTGTTTATACATACTGAGCTGTTCCTTCATACGGTCTGTTTATAACTAGTGAGCTGTTCCTTCATAAGGCCTGTTTATAACTAGTGAGCTGTTCCTTCATAAGGTCTGTTTATACATACTGAGCTGTTCCTTCATAAGGTCTGTTTATACATACTGAGCTGTTCCTTCATAAGGTCTGTTTATAACTAGTGAGCTGTTCCTTCATAAGGCCTGTTTATACATACTGAGCTGTTCCTTCATAAGGTCTGTTTATAACTAGTGAGCTGTTCCTTCATAAGGCCTGTTTATACATACTGAGCTGTTCCTTCATAAGGTCTGTTTATAACTACTGAGCTGTTCCTTCATAAGGTCTGTTTATACATACTGAGCTGTTCCTTCATAAGGCCTGTTTATACATACTGAGCTGTTCCTTCATAAGGCCTGTTTATACATACTGAGCTGTTCCTTCATAAGGTCTGTTTATAACTAGTGAGCTGTTCCTTCATAAGGTCTGTTTATACATACTGAGCTGTTCCTTCATAAGGCCTGTTTATACATACTGAGCTGTTCCTTCATAAGGCCTGTTTATACATACTGAGCTGTTCCTTCATAAGGCCTGTTTATACATACTGAGCTGTTCCTTCATAAGGTCTGTTTATACATACTGAGCTGTTCCTTCATAAGGTCTGTTTATACATACTGAGCTGTTCCTTCATAAGGTCTGTTTATACATACTGAGCTGTTCCTTCATAAGGCCTGTTTATACATACTGAGCTGTTCCTTCATAAGGTCTGTTTATACATACTGAGCTGTTCCTTCATAAGGTCTGTTTATACATACTGAGCTGTTCCTTCATAAGGCCTGTTTATACATACTGAGCTGTTCCTTCATAAGGTCTGTTTATACATACTGAGCTGTTCCTTCATAAGGTCTGTTTATACATACTGAGCTGTTCCTTCATAAGGTCTGTTTATACATACTGAGCTGTTCCTTCATAAGGTCTGTTTATACATACTGAGCTGTTCCTTCATAAGGTCTGTTTATAACTAGTGAGCTGTTCCTTCATAAGGTCTGTTTATACATACTGAGCTGTTCCTTCATAAGGTCTGTTTATAACTAGTGAGCTGTTCCTTCATAAGGTCTGTTTATACATACTGAGCTGTTCCTTCATACGGTCTGTTTATAACTAGTGAGCTGTTCCTTCATAAGGTCTGTTTATAACTAGTGAGCTGTTCCTTCATAAGGTCTGTTTATACATACTGAGCTGTTCCTTCATAAGGTCTGTTTATAACTAGTGAGCTGTTCCTTCATAAGGTCTGTTTATAACTAGTGAGCTGTTCCTTCATAAGGTCTGTTTATACATACTGAGCTGTTCCTTCATAAGGCCTGTTTATAACTAGTGAGCTGTTCCTTCATAAGGCCTGTTTATACATACTGAGCTGTTCCTTCATAAGGTCTGTTTATACATACTGAGCTGTTCCTTCATAAGGTCTGTTTATAACTAGTGAGCTGTTCCTTCATAAGGTCTGTTTATACATACTGAGCTGTTCCTTCATAAGGTCTGTTTATAACTAGTGAGCTGTTCCTTCATAAGGTCTGTTTATAACTAGTGAGCTGTTCCTTCATAAGGTCTGTTTATACATACTGAGCTGTTCCTTCATAAGGTCTGTTTATAACTAGTGAGCTGTTCCTTCATAAGGTCTGTTTATAACTAGTGAGCTGTTCCTTCATAAGGTCTGTTTATAACTAGTGAGCTGTTCCTTCATAAGGTCTGTTTATAACTAGTGAGCTGTTCCTTCATAAGGTCTGTTTATACATACTGAGCTGTTCCTTCATAAGGTCTGTTTATAACTAGTGAGCTGTTCCTTCATAAGGTCTGTTTATAACTAGTGAGCTGTTCCTTCATAAGGTCTGCTTATAACTAGTGAGCTGTTCCTTCATAAGGTCTGTTTATAACTAGTGAGCTGTTCCTTCATAAGGTCTGTTTATAACTAGTGAGCTGTTCCTTCATAAGGTCTGTTTATAACTAGTGAGCTGTTCCTTCATAAGGTCTGTTTATACATACTGAGCTGTTCCTTCATAAGGTCTGTTTATAACTAGTGAGCTGTTCCTTCATAAGGTCTGTTTATAACTAGTGAGCTGTTCCTTCATAAGGTCTGTTTATAACTAGTGAGCTGTTCCTTCATAAGGTCTGTTTATAACTAGTGAGCTGTTCCTTCATAAGGTCTGTTTATAACTAGTGAGCTGTTCCTTCATAAGGTCTGTTTATAACTAGTGAGCTGTTCCTTCATAAGGTCTGTTTATAACTAGTGAGCTGTTCCTTCATAAGGTATGTTTATACATACTGAGCTGTTCCTTCATAAGGTCTGTTTATAACTAGTGAGCTGTTCCTTCATAAGGTCTGTTTATAACTAGTGAGCTGTTCCTTCATAAGGTCTGTTTATAACTAGTGAGCTGTTCCTTCATAAGGTCTGTTTATAACTAGTGAGCTGTTCCTTCATAAGGTCTGTTTAAAACTAGTGAGCTGTTCCTTCATAAGGTCTGTTTATAACTAGTGAGCTGTTCCTTCATAAGGTCTGTTTATAACTAGTGAGCTGTTCCTTCATAAGGTCTGTTTATAACTAGTGAGCTGTTCCTTCATAAGGTCTGTTTATAACTAGTGAGCTGTTCCTTCATAAGGTCTGTTTATAACTAGTGAGCTGTTCCTTCATAAGGTCTGTTTATAACTAGTGAGCTGTTCCTTCATAAGGTCTGTTTATAACTAGTGAGCTGTTCCTTCATAAGGTCTGTTTATAACTAGTGAGCTGTTCCTTCATAAGGTCTGTTTATACATACTGAGCTGTTCCTTCATAAGGTCTGTTTATAACTAGTGAGCTGTTCCTTCATAAGGTCTGTTTATACATACTGAGCTGTTCCTTCATAAGGTCTGTTTATAACTAGTGAGCTGTTCCTTCATAAGGTCTGTTTATAACTAGTGAGCTGTTCCTTCATAAGGTCTGTTTATACATACTGAGCTGTTCCTTCATAAGGTCTGTTTATACATACTGAGCTGTTCCTTCATAAGGTCTGTTTATACATACTGAGCTGTTCCTTCATAAGGTCTGTTTATACATACTGAGCTGTTCCTTCATAAGGCCTGTTTATACATACTGAGCTGTTCCTTCATAAGGTCTGTTTATACATACTGAGCTGTTCCTTCATAAGGTCTGTTTATAACTAGTGAGCTGTTCCTTCATAAGGTCTGTTTATACATACTGAGCTGTTCCTTCATAAGGTCTGTTTATAACTAGTGAGCTGTTCCTTCATAAGGTCTGTTTATAACTAGTGAGCTGTTCCTTCATAAGGTCTGTTTATAACTAGTGAGCTGTTCCTTCATAAGGTCTGTTTATAACTAGTGAGCTGTTCCTTCATAAGGTCTGTTTATAACTAGTGAGCTGTTCCTTCATAAGGTCTGTTTATAACTAGTGAGCTGTTCCTTCATAAGGTCTGTTTATAACTAGTGAGCTGTTCCTTCATAAGGTATGTTTATACATACTGAGCTGTTCCTTCATAAGGTCTGTTTATAACTAGTGAGCTGTTCCTTCATAAGGTCTGTTTATAACTAGTGAGCTGTTCCTTCATAAGGTCTGTTTATAACTAGTGAGCTGTTCCTTCATAAGGTCTGTTTATAACTAGTGAGCTGTTCCTTCATAAGGTCTGTTTAAAACTAGTGAGCTGTTCCTTCATAAGGTCTGTTTATAACTAGTGAGCTGTTCCTTCATAAGGTCTGTTTATAACTAGTGAGCTGTTCCTTCATAAGGTCTGTTTATAACTAGTGAGCTGTTCCTTCATAAGGTCTGTTTATAACTAGTGAGCTGTTCCTTCATAAGGTCTGTTTATAACTAGTGAGCTGTTCCTTCATAAGGTCTGTTTATAACTAGTGAGCTGTTCCTTCATAAGGTCTGTTTATAACTAGTGAGCTGTTCCTTCATAAGGTCTGTTTATAACTAGTGAGCTGTTCCTTCATAAGGTCTGTTTATAACTAGTGAGCTGTTCCTTCATAAGGTCTGTTTATACATACTGAGCTGTTCCTTCATAAGGTCTGTTTATAACTAGTGAGCTGTTCCTTCATAAGGTCTGTTTATACATACTGAGCTGTTCCTTCATAAGGTCTGTTTATACATACTGAGCTGTTCCTTCATAAGGTCTGTTTATAACTAGTGAGCTGTTCCTTCATAAGGTCTGTTTATACATACTGAGCTGTTCCTTCATAAGGTCTGTTTATACATACTGAGCTGTTCCTTCATAAGGTCTGTTTATACATACTGAGCTGTTCCTTCATAAGGTCTGTTTATACATACTGAGCTGTTCCTTCATAAGGTCTGTTTATACATACTGAGCTGTTCCTTCATAAGGTCTGTTTATACATACTGAGCTGTTCCTTCATAAGGTCTGTTTATAACTAGTGAGCTGTTCCTTCATAAGGTCTGTTTATACATACTGAGCTGTTCCTTCATAAGGTCTGTTTATAACTAGTGAGCTGTTCCTTCATAAGGTCTGTTTATACATACTGAGCTGTTCCTTCATAAGGTCTGTTTATGCATACTGAGCTGTTCCTTCATAAGGTCTGTTTATAACTAGTGAGCTGTTCCTTCATAAGGTCTGTTTATACATACTGAGCTGTTCCTTCATAAGGTCTGTTTATACATACTGAGCTGTTCCTTCATAAGGTCTGTTTATACATACTGAGCTGTTCCTTCATAAGGTCTGTTTATACATACTGAGCTGTTCCTTCATAAGGTCTGTTTATACATACTGAGCTGTTCCTTCATAAGGTCTGTTTATACATACTGAGCTGTTCCTTCATAAGGCCTGTTTATACATACTGAGCTGTTCCTTCATAAGGCCTGTTTATACATACTGAGCTGTTCCTTCATAAGGTCTGTTTATACATACTGAGCTGTTCCTTCATAAGGTCTGTTTATACATACTGAGCTGTTCCTTCATAAGGTCTGTTTATACATACTGAGCTGTTCCTTCATAAGGTCTGTTTATACATACTGAGCTGTTCCTTCATAAGGTCTGTTTATACATACTGAGCTGTTCCTTCATAAGGTCTGTTTATACATACTGAGCTGTTCCTTCATAAGGTCTGTTTATGCATACTGAGCTGTTCCTTCATAAGGTCTGTTTATACATACTGAGCTGTTCCTTCATAAGGTCTGTTTATACATACTGAGCTGTTCCTTCATAATGCCTGTTTATACATACTGAGCTGTTCCTTCATAAGGTCTGTTTATACATACTGAGCTGTTCCTTCATAAGGCCTGTTTATACATACTGAGCTGTTCCTTCATACGGTCTGTTTATAACTAGTGAGCTGTTCCTTCATAAGGTCTGTTTATAACTAGTGACCTGTTCCTTCATAAGGTCTGTTTATACATACTGAGCTGTTCCTTCATAAGGTCTGTTTATAACTAGTGAGCTGTTCCTTCATAAGGTCTGTTTATACATACTGAGCTGTTCCTTCATAAGGCCTGTTTATAACTAGTGAGCTGTTCCTTCATAAGGTCTGTTTATACATACTGAGCTGTTCCTTCATAAGGTCTGTTTATACATACTGAGCTGTTCCTTCATACGGTCTGTTTATAACTAGTGAGCTGTTCCTTCATAAGGTCTGTTTATAACTAGTGAGCTGTTCCTTCATAAGGTCTGTTTATAACTAGTGAGCTGTTCCTTCATAAGGTCTGTTTATACATACTGAGCTGTTCCTTCATAAGGCCTGTTTATAACTAGTGAGCTGTTCCTTCATAAGGTCTGTTTATAACTAGTGAGCTGTTCCTTCATAAGGCCTGTTTATACATACTGAGCTGTTCCTTCATAAGGTCTGTTTATAACTAGTGAGCTGTTCCTTCATAAGGTCTGTTTATAACTAGTGAGCTGTTCCTTCATAAGGTCTGTTTATGCATACTGAGCTGTTCCTTCATAAGGTCTGTTTATACATACTGAGCTGTTCCTTCATAAGGTCTGTTTATACATACTGAGCTGTTCCTTCATAAGGTCTGTTTATACATACTGAGCTGTTCCTTCATAAGGTCTGTTTATACATACTGAGCTGTTCCTTCATAAGGCCTGTTTATAACTAGTGAGCTGTTCCTTCATAAGGTCTGTTTATACATACTGAGCTGTTCCTTCATAAGGCCTGTTTATACATACTGAGCTGTTCCTTCATAAGGTCTGTTTATAACTAGTGAGCTGTTCCTTCATAAGGTCTGTTTATACATACTGAGCTGTTCCTTCATAAGGCCTGTTTATACATACTGAGCTGTTCCTTCATAAGGTCTGTTTATACATACTGAGCTGTTCCTTCATAAGGTCTGTTTATACATACTGAGCTGTTCCTTCATAAGGCCTGTTTATACATACTGAGCTGTTCCTTCATAAGGCCTGTTTATACATACTGAGCTGTTCCTTCATAAGGTCTGTTTATAACTAGTGAGCTGTTCCTTCATAAGGTCTGTTTATAACTAGTGAGCTGTTCCTTCATAAGGTCTGTTTATAACTAGTGAGCTGTTCCTTCATAAGGTCTGTTTATACATACTGAGCTGTTCCTTCATAAGGCCTGTTTATAACTAGTGAGCTGTTCCTTCATAAGGTCTGTTTATACATACTGAGCTGTTCCTTCATAAGGCCTGTTTATACATACTGAGCTGTTCCTTCATAAGGTCTGTTTATAACTAGTGAGCTGTTCCTTCATAAGGCCTGTTTATAACTAGTGAGCTGTTCCTTCATAAGGTCTGTTTATACATACTGAGCTGTTCCTTCATAAGGTCTGTTTATAACTAGTGAGCTGTTCCTTCATAAGGTCTGTTTATAACTAGTGAGCTGTTCCTTCATAAGGTCTGTTTATACATACTGAGCTGTTCCTTCATAAGCCCTGTTTATACATACTGAGCTGTTCCTTCATAAGGTCTGTTTATAACTAGTGAGCTGTTCCTTCATAAGGCCTGTTTATAACTAGTGAGCTGTTCCTTCATAAGGTCTGTTTATAACTAGTGAGCTGTTCCTTCATAAGGTCTGTTTATAACTAGTGAGCTGTTCCTTCATAAGGTCTGTTTATACATACTGAGCTGTTCCTTCATAAGGCCTGTTTATAACTAGTGAGCTGTTCCTTCATAAGGTCTGTTTATAACTAGTGAGCTGTTCCTTCATAAGGTCTGTTTATACATACTGAGCTGTTCCTTCATAAGGCCTGTTTATAAACAGACCTTATGAAGGAACAGAAAGGCATGGTAGGATAGATATAGGTCTGTAGCAGTTTGGGTCAAGAGTGTCCCCCCCTTTGAAGAGGGGGATGACCGCAGCTGCTTTCCAATCTTTGGGAATCTCAGACGACATGAAAGAGAGGTTGAACAGGCTAGTAATAGGGGTGGCAACAATTCCGGCAGATAATTTTAGAAAGAAAGGGTCCAGATTGTCTAGCCCGGCTGATTTGTAGGGGTCCAGATTTTGCAGCTCTTTCAGAACATCAGCTGAACGGATTTGGGAGAAGGAGAAATGGGGAAGGCTTGGTCGAGTTGCTGTTGGGGGTGTAGTGCTGTTGACCAGGGTAGGAGTAGCCAGGTGGAAAGCATGGCCAGCCGTAGAAAAATGCTTATTGTTTATAACTAGTGAGCTGTTCCAACATAAGGCCTGTTTTATCTTTAACTCTCATAAAGAAACAGACTTGTGCGTGTGTTCCAAACGGAACCCTATTCCCTATACAGGGCCTCTCTGCAGGCGTCGCTCTGGTCAAAAGGAGTGCACTATGTAGGAAATAAGGTGTCATTTCGGGCTACATCAATTCTGTCTGTCGGTCGATGTGTCACAAGGACAAGAGGAACACTACAAAGAGTTGGTGTCCTCGAGCTCGACCCCCAGATGTGTCTTTAAGATAAGTCCTTGAGCTGCCTGCTGCTTCCTCCATAACAGGAGGTTTTAACAGGAAGGAAGTGGAGCCACGCCCTCACACCCTTACGGTGCTGAGACAAAACCGACAACAGGACGACAACCAATCAAATCAACGTTTATTTTGTCACCTGCACCCGAATACAACAGGTGTAGTAGACCTTACAGTGAAATGCTTACTTACAGGCTCTAACCAATAGTGCAATTTCTAAGTTTAAAAAAAAAGGTATTAGGTGAACAATAGATAAGTAAAGATATAAAAAAGATAGTGAAAAATAACAGTAGAGGCTATATACAGTAGAGAGGCTATATACAGTAGAGAGGCTATATACAGTAGAGAGGCTATATACAGTAGAGAGGCTATATACAGTAGAGAGGCTATATACAGTAGAGAGGCTATATACAGTAGAGAGGTTATATACAGTAGAGAGGCTATATACAGTAGAGAGGTTATATACAGTAGAGAGGTTATATACAGTAGAGAGGCTATATACAGTAGAGAGGTTATATACAGTAGAGAGGCTATATACAGTAGAGAGGTTATATACAGTAGAGAGGTTATATACAGTAGAGAGGCTATATACAGTAGAGAGGCTATATACAGTAGAGAGGCTATATACAGTAGAGAGGTTATATACAGTAGAGAGGTTATATACAGTAGAGAGGCTATATACAGTAGAGAGGTTATATACAGTAGAGAGGCTATATACAGTAGAGAGGTTATATACAGTAGAGAGGTTATATACAATAGAGAGGTTATATACAGTAGAGAGGCTATATACAATAGAGAGGTTATATACAGTAGAGAGGCTATATACAGTAGAGAGGCTATATACAGTAGAGAGGTTATATACAGTAGAGAGGCTATATACAGTAGAGAGGTTATATACAGTAGAGGGGCAATATACAGTAGAGGGGTTATATACAGTAGAGAGGCTATATACAGTAGAGGGGCCACATACAGTAGAGGGGCCACATACAGTAGAGAGGTTATATACAGTAGAGAGGCTATATACAGTAGAGAGGTTATATACAGTAGAGAGGTTATATACAGTAGAGAGGCTATATACAGTAGAGAGGCTATATACAGTAGAGAGGCTATATACAGTAGAGGCTATATACAGTAGAGAGGCTATATACAGTAGAGAGGCTATATACAGTAGAGAGGCTATATACAGTAGAGAGGTTATATACAGTAGAGAGGCTATATACAGTAGAGAGGCTATATACAGTAGAGAGGCTATATACAGTAGAGAGGCTATATACAGTAGAGAGGCTATGTACAGTAGAGAGGTTATATACAGTAGAGAGGCTATATACAGTAGAGAGGCTATATACAGTAGAGAGGTTATATACAGTAGAGAGGCTATATACAGTAGAGAGGCTATATACAGTAGAGAGGCTATATACAGTAGAGAGGCTATATACAGTAGAGAGGCTATATACAGTAGAGAGGGTATATACAGTAGAGAGGGTATATACAGTAGAGAGGCTATATACAGTAGAGAGGGTATATACAGTAGAGAGTATATATACAGTAGAGAGTATATATACAGTAGAGAGGCTATATACAGGCACCGGTTAGTAAGGGCTGATTGAGGTAGTATGTACAGTTGAAGTCAGAAGTTTACATACACCTCAGTCAAATACATTGAAACTCAGTTTTTCACCAATTCCTGACATTTAATTCTAGTAAAAATTCCCTGTCTTAGGTCAGTTAGGATCACGTTTTCTCAATTCGTATTTGGTAGCATTGCCTTTAAATTGTTTAACTTGAGTCAAACGTTTCGGGTAGCCTTCCACAAGCTTCCCACAATAAATTGGGTGAATTTTGGCCCAGTCTAACCCAGTCCAGCCCTAACAACAACCCAGTATACGTAAACTTCTGACCCACTGGGAATGTGATGAAAGAAATAAAAGCTGAAATAAATCATTCTCTCTACTATTATTCTGACATTTCACATTCTTAAAATAAAGTAGTGATCCTAACTGACCTAAGACAGGGAATTTTCACTCTGATTAAATGTCAGGAATTGGTGAAAAACTGAGTTTAAATGTATGTATTTGGCTAAGATGTATGTAAACTTCCAACATCAACTGTAGTCTTGGTCTGGCGTGTTTAGTCTATATATGGATGACACACGCCTCCTTTTACTGTAGAGAACAGAGCACCTGTTTAGTGAATATTATGTGGTATTATTGGAGAGGGTCTGACACATTTAGTTTAGAGAGGCCTGGGGAGTCACAGCTGCTCTAGAAGTAGTGTTTCCTGTTTCTCTCCCAGGCCAGCCCTAACAACAACCCAGTCTAGCCCAAACAACAACCCAGGCCAGCCCTAACAACAACCCAGTCTAGCCCTAACAACAACCCAGTCTAGCCCTAACAACAACCCAGTCTAGCCCAAACAACAACCCAGTCTAGCCCTAACAACAACCCAGTCTAGCCCTAACAACAACCCAGTCTAACCCAGTCCAGCCCTAACATTAACCCAGTCTAGCCCTAACAACAACCCAGTCTAGCCCTCACAACAACCCAGTCTAGCCCTAACAACAACCCAGTCTAGCCCTAACAACAACCCAGTCTAGCCCTAACAGTAACCCAGTGTAACCCTAACAGTAAGCCAGTCTAACCCTAACAGTAACCCAGTCTAACCCAGTCTAGCCCTAACAACAACCCAGTCTAGCCCTAACAGTAACCCAGTCTAACCCTAACAGTAACCCAGTCGAACCCTAACAGTAACCCAGTCTAACCCAGTCCAGCCCTAACAGTAACCCAGTCTAGCCCTAACAGTAACCCAGTCTAGCCCTAACAGTAACCCAGTCTAACCCAGTCTAGCCCTAACAACAACCCAGTCTAGCCCTAACAGTAACCCAGTCTAACCCTAACAGTAACCCAGTCGAACCCTAACAGTAACCCAGTCTAACCCAGTCCAGCCCTAACAGTAACCCAGTCTAACCCAGTCTAGCCCTAACAACAATCCATTCTAACCCAGTCTAGCCCTAACAGTAACCCAGTCTAACCCTAACAAGAACCCAGTCTAACCCTAACAGTAACCGAGTCCAGCCCTAACAACAACCGAGTCCAGCCCTAACAACAACCCAGTCCAGCCCTAACAACAACCCAGTCCAGCCCTAACAGTAACCCAGTCTAACCCAGTCTAGCCCTAACAGTAACCCAGTCTATCCCTAACAGTAACCCAGTCTAACCCTAACAGTAACCCAGTCTAACCCTAACAGTAACCCAGTGTAGCCCTAACAGTAACCCAGTCTAACCCTAACAGTAACCCAGTCTAACCCAAACAGTAATCAAGTCTAACCCAGTCCAGCCCTAACAACAACCCAGTCCAGCCCTAACAGTAACCCAGTCTAGCCCTAACAGTAACCCAGTCTAGCCCTAACAGTAACCCAGTCGAACCCTAACAGTAACCCAGTCGAACCCTAACAGTAACCCAGTCGAACCCAGTCTAGCCCTAACAGTAACCCAGTCTAACCCAGTCTAGCCCTAACAGTAACCCAGTCTAACCCAAACAGTAACCCAGTCTAACCCAAACAGTAACCCAGTCTAGCCCAGTCTAACCCTAACAGTAACGCAGTCTAACCCTAACAGTAACCCAGTCTAACCCAAACAGTAACCCAGTCCAGCCCTAACAGTAACCCAGTCTAACCCTAACAGTAACCCAGTCTAACCCTAACAGTAACCCAGTCTAACCCTAACAGTAACCCAGTCCAGCCCTAACAGTAACCCTGTCTAACCCAGTCCAGCCCTAACAGTAACCCAGTCTAACCCTAACAGTAACCCAGTCTAACCCAGTCTAATTTTTCTGCATCATTTTTGGACAGAAAGTTTCTGATTTTTGCAATGTTACGTAGATGGAAAAAAGCTGTCCTCGAAATGGTCTTGATATGTTCTTCAAAAGAGAGATCAGGGTCCAGAGTAACGCCGAGGTCCTTCACAGTTTTATTTGAGACGACTGTACAACCATTAAGATTAATTGTCAGATTCAACAGAAGATCTCTTAACCCAGTCTAACCCAGTCTAGCCCTAACAGTAACCCAGTCTAGCCCTAACAACAACCCAGTCCAGACCTAACAACAACCCAGTCTAACCCAGTCTAACCCTAACAGTAACCCAGTCTAACCCTAACAGTAACCCAGTCTAACCCTAACAGTAACCCAGTCTAACCCAGTCCAGCCCTAACAACAACCCAGTCTAACCCAGTCTAGCCCTAACAGTAACCCAGTCTAACCCTAACAGTAAACCAGTCTAGCCCAAACAGTAACCCAGTCTAACCCAGTCTAGCCCTAACAACATCCCAGTCTAGCCCTAACAACCCAGTCCAGCCCTAACAACAACCCAGTCTAACCCATTCTAGCCCTAACAGTAACCCAGTCTAACCTTAACAGTAACCCAGTCTAACCCAGTCTAGCCCTAACAGTAACCCAGTCTAACCCTAACAGTAACCCAGTCTAACCCAGTCTAGCCCTAACAGTAACCCAGTCTAACCCAGTCTAGCCCTAACAACAACCCAGTCCAGCCCTAACAACAACCCAGTCTAACCCAGTCTAGCCCTAACAGTAACCCAGTCTAGCCCTAACAGTAACCCAGTCCAGCCCTAACAGTAACCCAGTCTAACCCTAACAGTAACCCAGTCTAGCCCAGTCTAACCCTAACAGTAACTCAGTCTAACCCTAACAGTAACCCAGTCTAACCCTAACAGTAACCCAGTCTAACCCAGTCTAGCCCTAACAGTAACCCAGTCTAACCCTAACAGTAACACAGTCTAACACATTCTAGCCCTAACAGTAACCCAGTTGAACCCTAACAGTAACCCAGTCTAGCCCTAACAGTAACCCAGTCTAGCCCTAACAGTAACCCAGTCTAACCCAGTCTAGCCCTAACAACATCCCAGTCTAGCCCTAACAACAACCCAGTCCAGCCCTAACAACAACCCAGTCTAACCCATTCTAGCCCTAACAGTAACCCAGTCTAACCCTAACAGTAACCCAGTCTAACCCAGTCTAGCCCTAACAGTAACCCAGTCTAACCCTAACAGTAACCCAGTCTAACCCAGTCCAGCCCTAACAGTAACCCAGTCTAACCCAGTCTAGCCCTAACAGTAACCCAGTCCAGCCCTAACAGTAACCCAGTCTAACCCAGTCTAGCCCTAACAGTAACCCAGTCCAGCCCTAACAGTAACCCAGTCTAGCCCTAACAGTAACCCAGTCTAACCCTAACAGTAACCCAGTCTAGCCCAGTCTAACCCTAACAGTAACTCAGTCTAACCCTAACAGTAACCCAGTCTAACCCTAACAGTAACCCAGTCTAACCCAGTCTAGCCCTAACAGTAACCCAGTCTAACCCTAACAGTAACACAGTCTAACACATTCTAGCCCTAACAGTAACCCAGTTGAACCCTAACAGTAACCCAGTCTAGCCCTAACAGTAACCCAGTCTAGCCCTAACAGTAACCCAGTCTAACCCAGTCTAGCCCTAACAACATCCCAGTCTAGCCCTAACAACAACCCAGTCCAGCCCTAACAACAACCCAGTCTAACCCATTCTAGCCCTAACAGTAACCCAGTCTAACCCTAACAGTAACCCAGTCTAACCCAGTCTAGCCCTAACAGTAACCCAGTCTAACCCAGTCCAGCCCTAACAACAACCCAGTCTAACCCAGTCTAGCCCTAACAGTAACCCAGTCTAACCCTAACAGTAACCCAGTCCAACCCTAACAGTAACCCAGTCTAACCCAGTCCAGCCCTAACAGTAACCCAGTCTAACCCTAACAGTAACCCAGTCTAACCCAGTCTAGCCCTAACAGTAACCCAGTCTAGCCCTAACAACAACCCAGTCCAGCCCTAACAACAACCCAGTCTAACCCAGTCTAGCCCTAACAGTAACCCAGTCTAACCCTAACAACAACCCAGTCTAACCCTAACAGTAACCCAGTCCAGCCTTAACAACCCAGTCTAGCCCTAACAGTAACCCAGTCCAGCCCTAACAGTAACCCAGTCTAACCCTAACAGTAACCCAGTCTAGCCCAGTCTAACCCTAACAGTAACTCAGTCTAACCCTAACAGTAACCCAGTCTAACCCTAACAGTAACCCAGTCTAACCCAGTCTAGTCCTAATAGTAACCCAGTCTAACCCTAACAGTAACCCAGTCTAACCCAGTCTAGCCCTAACAACAACCCAGTCTAACCCAGTCTAGCCCTAACAGTAACCCAGTCGAACCCTAACAGTAACCCAGTCTAGCCCTAACAGTAACCCAGTCTAGCCCTAACAGTAACCCAGTCTAACCCAGTCTAGCCCTAACAACATCCCAGTCTAGCCCTAACAACAACCCAGTCCAGCCCTAACAACAACCCAGTCTAACCCATTCTAGCCCTAACAGTAACCCAGTCTAACCCTAACAGTAACCCAGTCTAACCCAGTCTAGCCCTAACAGTAACCCAGTCTAACCCTAACAGTAACCCAGTCTAACCCAGTCTAGCCCTAACAGTAACCCAGTCTAACCCAGTCTTGCCCTAACAACAACCCAGTCTAACCCAGTCTAACCCTAACAGTAACCCAGTCTAACCCAGTCTAACCCTAACAGTAACCCAGTCTAACCCAGTCTAACCCTAACAACAACCCAGTCTAACCCAGTCTAGCCCTAACAGTAACCCAGTCTAACCCTACCAACAACCCAGTCTAACCCTAACAGTAACCCAGTCCAGCCCTAACAACAACCCAGTCTAGCCCTAACAGTAACCCAGTCCAGCCCTAACAGTAACCCAGTCTAACCCAGTCTAGCCCTAACAGTAACCCAGTCCAGCCCTAACAGTAACCCAGTCTAACCCAGTCTAGCCCTAACAGTAACCCAGTCCAGCCCTAACAGTAACCCAGTCTAACCCTAACAGTAACCCAGTCTAGCCCAGTCTAACCCTAACAGTAACTCAGTCTAACCCTAACAGTAACCCAGTCTAACCCTAATAGTAACCCAGTCTAACCCAGTCTAGCCCTAACAGTAACCCAGTCTAACCCTAACAATAACCCAGTCTAACCCAGTCTAGCCCTAACAACAACCCAGTCTAACCCAGTCTAGCCCTAACAGTAACCCAGTCTAACCCTAACAGTAACCCAGTCTAACCCTAACAGTAACCCTGTCTAACCCAGTCCAGCCATAACAGTAACCCAGTCTAACCCAGTCTAGCCCTAACAACATCCCAGTCTAGCCCTAACAACAACCCAGTCCAGCCCTAACAACAACCCAGTCTAACCCATTCTAGCCCTAACAGTAACCCAGTCTAACCCTAACAGTAACCCAGTCTAACCCAGTCTAGCCCTAACAGTAACCCAGTCTAACCCTAACAGTAACCCAGTCTAACCCAGTCTAGCCCTAACAGTAACCCAGTCTAACCCAGTCTAGCCCTAACAACAACCCAGTCCAGCCCTAACAACAACCCAGTCTAACCCAGTCTAGCCCTAACAGTAACCCAGTCTAACCCTAACAACAACCCAGTCTAACCCTAACAGTAACCCAGTCCAGCCCTAACAACAACCCAGTCTAGCCCTAACAGTAACCCAGTCCAGCCCTAACAACAACCCAGTCTAACCCTAACCCTAACCCTAACCCTAACCCTAACAGTAACCCAGTCTAGCCCAGTCTAACCCTAACAGTAACTCAGTCTAACCCTAACAGTAACCCAGTCTAACCCTAACAGTAACCCAGTCTAACCCAGTCTAGCCCTAACAGTAACCCAGAATAACCCTAACAGTAACCCAGTCTAACCCAGTCTAGCCCTAACAACAACCCAGTCTAACCCAGTCTAGCCCTAACAGTAACCCAGTCGAACCCTAACAGTAACCCAGTCTAGCCCTAACAGTAACCCAGTCTAGCCCTAACAGTAACCCAGTCTAACCCAGTCTAGCCCTAACAACATCCCAGTCTAGCCCTAACAACAACCCAGTCCAGCCCTAACAACAACCCAGTCTAACCCATTCTAGCCCTAACAGTAACCCAGTCTAACCCTAACAGTAACCCAGTCTAACCCAGTCTAGCCCTAACAGTAACCCAGTCTAACCCAGTCTAGCCCTAACAACAACCCAGTCCAGCCCTAACAACAACCCAGTCTAACCCAGTCTAGCCCTAACAGTAACCCAGTCTAACCCTAACAACAACCCAGTCTAACCCTAACAGTAACCCAGTCCAGCCCTAACAACAACCCAGTCTAGCCCTAACAGTAACCCAGTCCAGCCCTAACAACAACCCAGTCTAACCCTAACAGTAACCCAGTCCAGCCCTAACAACAACCCAGTCTAGCCCTAACAGTAACCCAGTCCAGCCCTAACAGTAACCCAGTCCAGCCCTAACAGTAACCCAGTCTAACCCAGTCTAGCCCTAACAGTAACCCAGTCTAGCCCTAACAGTAACCCAGTCTAACCCTAACAGTAACCCAGTCTAGCCCAGTCTAACCCTAACAGTAACTCAGTCTAACCCTAACAGTAACCCAGTCTAACCCTAATAGTAACCCAGTCTAACCCAGTCTAGCCCTAACAGTAACCCAGTCTAACCCTAACAGTAACCCAGTCTAACCCAGTCTAGCCCTAACAACAACCCAGTCTAGCCCTAACAGTAACCCAGTCGAACCCTAACAGTAACCCAGTCTAGCCCTAACAGTAACCCAGTCTAGCCCTAACAGTAACCCAGTCTAACCCAGTCTAGCCCTAACAGTAACCCAGTCTAACCCTAACAGTAACCCAGTCCAGCCCTAACAACAACCCAGTCTAACCCATTCTAGCCCTAACAGTAACCCAGTCTAACCCTAACAGTAACCCAGTCTAACCCAGTCTAGCCCTAACAGTAACCCAGTCTAACCCAGTCTAGCCCTAACAGTAACCCAGTCTAACCCAGTCTTGCCCTAACAACAACCCAGTTCAGCCCTAACAACAACCCAGTCTAACCCAGTCTAGCCCTAACAGTAACCCAGTCTAACCCTACCAACAACCCAGTCTAACCCTAACAGTAACCCAGTCCAGCCCTAACAACAACCCAGTCTAGCCCTAACAGTAACCCAGTCCAGCCCTAACAGTAACCCAGTCCAGCCCTAACAGTAACCCAGTCTAACCCAGTCTAGCCCTAACAGTAACCCAGTCTAGCCCTAACAGTAACCCAGTCTAACCCTAACAGTAACCCAGTCTAGCCCTAACAGTAACCCAGTCTAACCCTAACAGTAACCCAGTCTAGCCCTAACAGTAACCCAGTCTAGCCCTAACAGTAACCCAGTCTAACCCTGTCTAGCCCTAACAACATCCCAGTCTAGCCCTAACAACAACCCAGTCCAGCCCTAACAACAACCCAGTCTAACCCATTCTAGCCCTAACAGTAACCCAGTCTAACCCTAACAGTAACCCAGTCTAGCCCTAACAGTAACCCAGTCTAACCCTAACAGTAACCCAGTCTAGCCCTAACAGTAACCCAGTCTAACCCAGTCTAGCCCTAACAACAACCCAGTCCAGCCCTAACAACAACCCAGTCTAACCCAGTATAGCCCTAACAGTAACCCAGTCTAGCCCTAACAGTAACCCAGTCTAACCCTAACAGTAACCCAGTCTAGCCCTAACAACAACCCAGTCTAACCCAGTCTAACCCTAACAGTAACCCAGTCTAGCCCTAACAGTAACCCAGTCTAGCCCTAACAACATCCCAGTTTAACCCAGTCTAGCCCTAACAGTAACCCAGTCTAACCCAGTCTAGCCCTAACAACATCCCAGTCTAGCCCTAACAACAACCCAGTCCAGCACTAACAACAACCCAGTCTAACCCATTCTAGCCCTAAGAGTAACCCAGTCTAACCTAGTCTAGCCCTAACAGTAACCCAGTCTAACCCTAACAGTAACCCAGTCTAACCCAGTCTAGCCCTAACAGTAACCCAGTCTAACCCAGTCTAGCCCTAACAACAACCCAGTCCAGCCCTAACAACAACCCAGTCTAACCCAGTCTAGCCCTAACAGTAACCCAGTCTAACCCTAACAACAACCCAGTCTAACCCTAACAGTAACCCAGTCCAGCCCTAACAACAACCCAGTCTAGCCCTAACAGTAACCCAGTCCAGCCCTAACAGTAACCCAGTCTAGCCCAGTCTAGCCCTAACAGTAACCCAGTCTAGCCCTAACAGTAACCCAGTCTAGCCCTAACAGTAACCCAGTCTAACCCTAACAGTAACCCAGTCTAACCCTAAAAGTAACCCAGTCTAACCCAGTCTAGCCCTAACAGTAACCCAGTCTAACCCTAACAGTAACCCAGTCTAACCCTAACAGTAACCCAGTCTAACCCAGTCTAGCCCTAACAACAACCCAGTCCAGCCCTAACAACAAACCAGTCTTACCCAGTCTAGCCCTAACAGTAACCCAGTCTAACCCTAACAGTAATCCAGTCCAGCCCTAACAACAACCCAGTCTAGCCCTAACAGTAACCCAGTCCAGCCCTAACAGTAACCCAGTCTAGCCCTAACAGTAACCCAGTCTAACCCTAATAGTAACCCAGTCTAACCCAGTCTAGCCCTAACAGTAACCCAGTCTAACCCTAACAGTAACCCAGTCTAACCCAGTCTAGCCCTAAAAACAACCCAGTCTAACCCAGTCTAACCCTAACAGTAACCCAGTCTAACCCTAACAGTAACCCAGTCTAACCCAGTCCAGCCCTAACAGTAACCCAGTCTAACCCAGTCTAGCCCTAACAACATCCCAGTCTAGCCCTAACAACAACCCAGTCCAGCCCTAACAACAACCCAGTCTAACCCATTCTAGCCCTAACAGTAACCCAGTCTAACCCTAACAGTAACCCAGTCTAACCCAGTCTAGCACTAACAGTAACCCAGTCTAACCCTAACAGTAACCCAGTCTAACCCAGTATAGCCCTAACAGTAACCCAGTCTAACCCAGTCTAGCCCTAACAACAACCCAGTCCAGCCCTAACAACAACCCAGTCTAACCCAGTCTAGCCCTAACAGTAACCCAGTCTAACCCTAACAACAACCCAGTCTAACCCTAACAGTAACCCAGTCCAGCCCTAACAACAACCCAGTCTAGCCCTAACAGTAACCCAGTCCAGCCCTAACAGTAACCCAGTCTAACCCTAACAGTAACCCAGTCTAGCCCAGTCTAACCCTAACAGTAACTCAGTCTAACCCTAACAGTAACCCAGTCTAACCCTAACAGTAACCCAGTCTAACCCAGTCTAGTCCTAATAGTAACCCAGTCTAACCCTAACAGTAACCCAGTCTAACCCAGTCTAGCCCTAACAACAACCCAGTCTAACCCAGTCTAGCCCTAACAGTAACCCAGTCGAACCCTAACAGTAACCCAGTATAGCCCTAACAACATCCCAGTCTAGCCCTAACAACAACCCAGTCCAGCCCTAACAACAACCCAGTCTAACCCATTCTAGCCCTAACAGTAACCCAGTCTAACCCTAACAGTAACCCAGTCTAACCCAGTCTAGCCCTAACAGTAACCCAGTCTAACCCAGTCTAGCCCTAACAACAACCCAGTCCAGCCCTAATAACAACCCAGTCTAACCCAGTCTAGCCCAAACAGTAACCCAGTCTAACCCAGTCTAGCCCTAACAACATCCCAGTCTAGCCCTAACAACAACCCAGTCCAGCCCTAACAACAACCCAGTCTAACCCATTCTAGCCCTAACAGTAACCCAGTCTAACCCTAACAGTAATCCAGTCCAGCCCTAACAACAACCCAGTCTAGCCCTAACAGTAACCCAGTCCAGCCCTAACAGTAACCCAGTCTAGCCCTAACAGTAACCCAGTCTAACCCTAATAGTAACCCAGTCTAACCCAGTCTAGCCCTAACAGTAACCCAGTCTAACCCTAACAGTAACCCAGTCTAACCCAGTCTAGCCCTAAAAACAACCCAGTCTAACCCAGTCTAACCCTAACAGTAACCCAGTCTAACCCTAACAGTAACCCTGTCTAACCCAGTCCAGCCATAACAGTAACCCAGTCTAACCCAGTCTAGCCCTAACAACATCCCAGTCTAGCCCTAACAACAACCCAGTCCAGCCCTAACAACAACCCAGTCTAACCCATTCTAGCCCTAACAGTAACCCAGTCTAGCCCTAACAGTAACCCAGTCTAACCCTAACAGTAACCCAGTCTAACCCAGTCTAGCCCTAACAGTAACCCAGTCTAACCCAGTCTAGCCCTAACAACAACCCAGTCCAGCCCTAACAACAACCCAGTCTAACCCAGTCTAGCCCTAACAGTAACCCAGTCTAACCCTAACAACAACCCAGTCTAACCCTAACAGTAACCCAGTCCAGCCCTAACAACAACCCAGTCTAGCCCTAACAGTAACCCAGTCCAGCCCTAACAGTAACCCAGTCTAACCCTAACAGTAACCCAGTCTAGCCCAGTCTAACCCTAACAGTAACTCAGTCTAACCCTAACAGTAACCCAGTCTAGCCCTAACAACAACCCAGTCTAACCCAGTCTAGCCCTAACAGTAACCCAGTCGAACCCTAACAGTAACCCAGTCTAGCCCTAACAGTAACCCAGTCTAGCCCTAACAGTAACCCAGTCTAACCCAGTATAGCCCTAACAACATCCCAGTCTAGCCCTAACAACAACCCAGTCCAGCCCTAACAACAACCCAGTCTAACCCATTCTAGCCCTAACAGTAACCCAGTCTAACCCTAACAGTAACCCAGTCTAGCCCTAACAGTAACCCAGTCTAACCCAGTCTAGCCCTAACAACAACCCAGTCCAGCCCTAATAACAACCCAGTCTAACCCAAACAGTAACCCAGTCTAAACCTACCAACAACCCAGTCTAGCCCTAACAGTAACCCAGTCCAGCCCTAACAGTAACCCAGTCTAACCGAGTCTAGCCCTAACAGTAACCCAGTCCAGCCCTAACAACAACCCAGTCTAGCCCTAACAGTAACCCAGTCCAGCCCTAACAGTAACCCAGTCTAACCCAGTCTAGCCCTAACAGTAACCCAGTCCAGCCCTAACAGTAACCCAGTCTAACCCTAACAGTAACCCAGTCTAGCCCAGTCTAACCCTAACAGTAACTCAGTCTAACCCTAACAGTAACCCAGTCTAACCCTAATAGTAACCCAGTCTAACCCAGTCTAGCCCTAACAGTAACCCAGTCTAACCCTAACAGTAACCCAGTCTAACCCAGTCTAGCCCTAACAACAACCCAGTCTAGCCCTAACAGTAACCCAGTCGAACCCTAACAGTAACCCAGTCTAGCCCTAACAGTAACCCAGTCTAGCCCTAACAGTAACCCAGTCTAACCCAGTCTAGCCCTAACAGTAACCCAGTCGAACCCTAACAGTAACCCAGTCCAGCCCTAACAACAACCCAGTCTAACCCATTCTAGCCCTAACAGTAACCCAGTCTAACCCTAACAGTAACCCAGTCTAGCCCTAACAGTAACCCAGTCTAACCCTAACAGTAACCCAGTCTAACCCAGTCTAGCCCTAACAGTAACCCAGTCTAACCCTACCAACAACCCAGTCTAACCCTAACAGTAACCCAGTCCAGCCCTAACAACAACCCAGTCTAGCCCTAACAGTAACCCAGTCCAGCCCTAACAGTAACCCAGTCCAGCCCTAACAGTAACCCAGTCTAGCCCTAACAGTAACCCAGTCTAGCCCTAACAGTAACCCAGTCTAACCCTAACAGTAACCCAGTCTAGCCCTAACAGTAACCCAGTCTAACCCTAACAGTAACCCAGTCTAGCCCTAACAGTAACCCAGTCTAGCCCTAACAGTAACCCAGTCTAACCCTGTCTAGCCCTAACAACATCCCAGTCTAGCCCTAACAACAACCCAGTCCAGCCCTAACAACAACCCAGTCTAACCCATTCTAGCCCTAACAGTAACCCAGTCTAACCCTAACAGTAACCCAGTCTAGCCCTAACAGTAACCCAGTCTAACCCTAACAGTAACCCAGTCTAGCCCTAACAGTAACCCAGTCTAACCCAGTCTAGCCCTAACAACAACCCAGTCCAGCCCTAACAACAACCCAGTCTAACCCAGTCTAGCCCTAACAGTAACCCAGTCTAGCCCTAACAGTAACCCAGTCTAACCCTAACAGTAACCCAGTCTAGCCCTAACAACAACCCAGTCTAACCCAGTCTAGCCCTAACAACAACCCAGTCTAGCCCTAACAGTAACCCAGTCAACCCTAACAGTAACCCAGTCTAGCCCTAACAGTAACCCAGTCTAGCCCTAACAGTAACCCAGTCTAACCCAGTCTAGCCCTAACAGTAACCCAGTCTAACCCTAACAGTAACCCAGTCTAACCCAGTCTAGCCCTAACAGTAACCCAGTCTAACCCAGTCTTGCCCTAACAACAACCCAGTTCAGCCCTAACAACAACCCAGTCTAACCCAGTCTAGCCCTAACAGTAACCCAGTCTAACCCTACCAACAACCCAGTCTAACCCTAACAGTAACCCAGTCCAGCCCTAACAACAACCCAGTCTAGCCCTAACAGTAACCCAGTCCAGCCCTAACAGTAACCCAGTCCAGCCCTAACAGTAACCCAGTCTAACCCAGTCTAGCCCTAACAGTAACCCAGTCTAGCCCTAACAGTAACCCAGTCTAACCCTAACAGTAACCCAGTCTAGCCCTAACAGTAACCCAGTCTCACCCTAACAGTAACCCAGTCTAGCCCTAACAGTAACCCAGTCTAACCCTGTCTAGCCCTAACAACATCCCAGTCTAGCCCTAACAACAACCCAGTCCAGCCCTAACAACAACCCAGTCTAACCCATTCTAGCCCTAACAGTAACCCAGTCTAACCCTAACAGTAACCCAGTCTAGCCCTAACAGTAACCCAGTCTAACCCTAACAGTAACCCAGTCTAACCCTAACACTAACCCAGTCTAGCCCTATCAGTAACCCAGTCTAACCCAGTCTAGCCCTAACAACAACCCAGTCCAGCCCTAACAACAACCCAGTCTAACCCAGTATAGCCCTAACAGTAACCCAGTCTAGCCTAACAACAACCCAGTCTAGCCCTAACAGTAACCCAGTCCAGCCCTAACAGTAACCCAGTCTAGCCCTAACAGTAACCCAGTCTAACCCTAATAGTAACCCAGTCTAACCCAGTCTAGCCCTAACAGTAACCCAGTCTAACCCTAACAGTAACCCAGTCTAACCCAGTCTAGCCCTAAAAACAACCCAGTCTAACCCAGTCTAACCCTAACAGTAACCCAGTCTAACCCTAACAGTAACCCAGTCTAACCCAGTCCAGCCCTAACAGTAACCCAGTCTAACCCAGTCTAGCCCTAACAACATCCCAGTCTAGCCCTAACAACAACCCAGTCCAGCCCTAACAACAACCCAGTCTAACCCATTCTAGCCCTAACAGTAACCCAGTCTAACCTTAACAGTAACCCAGTCTAACCCAGTCTAGCCCTAACAGTAACCCAGTCTAACCCTAACAGTAACCCAGTCTAACCCAGTCTAGCCCTAACAGTAACCCAGTCTAACCCAGTCTAGCCCTAACAACAACCCAGTCCAGCCCTAACAACAACCCAGTCTAACCCAGTCTAGCCCTAACAGTAACCCAGTCTAACCCTAACAACAACCCAGTCTAACCCTAACAGTAACCCAGTCCAGCCCTAACAACAACCCAGTCTAGCCCTAACAGTAACCCAGTCCAGCCCTAACAGTAACCCAGTCTAACCCTAACAGTAACCCAGTCTAGCCCAGTCTAACCCTAACAATAACCCAGTCTAACCCTAACAGTAACCCAGTCGAACCCTAACAACAACCCAGTCCAGCCCTAACAACAACCCAGTCTAACCCTAACAGTAACCCAGTCTAACCCTAACAGTAACCCAGTCTAGCCCTAACAGTAACCCAGTCTAACCCAGTATAGCCCTAACAACATCCCAGTCTAGCCCTAACAACAACCCAGTCCAGCCCTAACAACAACCCAGTCTAACCCATTCTAGCCCTAACAGTAACCCAGTCTAACCCTAACAGTAACCCAGTCTAGCCCTAACAGTAACCCAGTCTAACCCAGTCTAGCCCTAACAACAACCCAGTCCAGCCCTAATAACAACCCAGTCTAACCCAAACAGTAACCCAGTCTAAACCTACCAACAACCCAGTCTAGCCCTAACAGTAACCCAGTCCAGCCCTAACAGTAACCCAGTCTAACCGAGTCTAGCCCTAACAGTAACCCAGTCCAGCCCTAACAACAACCCAGTCTAACCCAGTCCAGCCCTAACAGTAACCCAGTCTAACCCAGTCTAGCCCTAACAGTAACCCAGTCCAGCCCTAACAGTAACCCAGTCTAACCCTAACAGTAACCCAGTCTAGCCCAGTCTAACCCTAACAGTAACTCAGTCTAACCCTAACAGTAACCCAGTCTAACCCTAATAGTAACCCAGTCTAACCCAGTCTAGCCCTAACAGTAACCCAGTCTAACCCTAACAGTAACCCAGTCTAACCCAGTCTAGCCCTAACAACAACCCAGTCTAGCCCTAACAGTAACCCAGTCGAACCCTAACAGTAACCCAGTCTAGCCCTAACAGTAACCCAGTCTAGCCCTAACAGTAACCCAGTCTAACCCAGTCTAGCCCTAACAGTAACCCAGTCGAACCCTAACAGTAACCCAGTCCAGCCCTAACAACAACCCAGTCTAACCCATTCTAGCCCTAACAGTAACCCAGTCTAACCCTAACAGTAACCCAGTCTAACCCAGTCTAGCCCTAACAGTAACCCAGTCTAACCCTAACAGTAACCCAGTCTAACCCAGTCTAGCCCTAACAGTAACCCAGTCTAACCCTACCAACAACCCAGTCTAACCCTAACAGTAACCCAGTCCAGCCCTAACAACAACCCAGTCTAGCCCTAACAGTAACCCAGTCCAGCCCTAACAGTAACCCAGTCTAGCCCTAACAGTAACCCAGTCTAGCCCTAACAGTAACCCAGTCTAACCCTAACAGTAACCCAGTCTAACCCAGTCTAGCCCTAACAGTAACCCAGTCTAACCCTAACAGTAACCCAGTCTAGCCCTAACAGTAACCCAGTCTAGCCCTAACAGTAACCCAGTCTAACCCTGTCTAGCCCTAACAACATCCCAGTCTAGCCCTAACAACAACCCAGTCCAGCCCTAACAACAACCCAGTCTAACCCATTCTAGCCCTAACAGTAACCCAGTCTAACCCTAACAGTAACCCAGTCTAGCCCTAACAGTAACCCAGTCTAACCCTAACAGTAACCCAGTCTAGCCCTAACAGTAACCCAGTCTAACCCAGTCTAGCCCTAACAACAACCCAGTCCAGCCCTAACAACAACCCAGTCTAACCCAGTCTAGCCCTAACAGTAACCCAGTCTAGCCCTAACAGTAACCCAGTCTAACCCTAACAGTAACCCAGTCTAGCCCTAACAACAACCCAGTCTAACCCAGTCTAGCCCTAACAACAACCCAGTCTAGCCCTAACAGTAACCCAGTCAACCCTAACAGTAACCCATTCTAGCCCTAACAGTAACCCAGTCTAACCCTAACAGTAACCCAGTCTAACCCAGTCTAGCCCTAACAGTAACCCAGTCTAACCCTAACAGTAACCCAGTCTAACCCAGTCTAGCCCTAACAGTAACCCAGTCTAACCCAGTCTTGCCCTAACAACAACCCAGTTCAGCCCTAACAACAACCCAGTCTAACCCAGTCTAGCCCTAACAGTAACCCAGTCTAACCCTACCAACAACCCAGTCTAACCCTAACAGTAACCCAGTCCAGCCCTAACAACAACCCAGTCTAGCCCTAACAGTAACCCAGTCCAGCCCTAACAGTAACCCAGTCCAGCCCTAACAGTAACCCAGTCTAACCCAGTCTAGCCCTAACAGTAACCCAGTCTAGCCCTAACAGTAACCCAGTCTAACCCTAACAGTAACCCAGTCTAGCCCTAACAGTAACCCAGTCTCACCCTAACAGTAACCCAGTCTAGCCCTAACAGTAACCCAGTCTAACCCTGTCTAGCCCTAACAACATCCCAGTCTAGCCCTAACAACAACCCAGTCCAGCCCTAACAACAACCCAGTCTAACCCATTCTAGCCCTAACAGTAACCCAGTCTAACCCTAACAGTAACCCAGTCTAGCCCTAACAGTAACCCAGTCTAACCCTAACAGTAACCCAGTCTAACCCTAACAGTAACCCAGTCTAGCCCTAACAGTAACCCAGTCTAACCCAGTCTAGCCCTAACAACAACCCAGTCCAGCCCTAACAACAACCCAGTCTAACCCAGTATAGCCCTAACAGTAACCCAGTCTAGCCCTAACAGTAACCCAGTCTAGCCCTAACAGTAACCCAGTCTAACCCTAACAGTAACCCAGTCTAGCCCTAACAACAACCCAGTCTAACCCAGTCTAACCCTAACAGTAACCCAGTCTAGCCCTAACAGTAACCCAGTCTAGCCCTAACAGTAACCCAGTCTAGCCCTAACAGTAACCCAGTCTAGCCCTAACAACACCCCAGTTTAACCCAGTCTAGCCCTAACAGTAACCCAGTCTAACCCAGTCTAGCCCTAACAACATCCCAGTCTAGCCCTAACAACAACCCAGTCCAGCACTAACAACAACCCAGTCTAACCCATTCTAGCCCTAAGAGTAACCCAGTCTAACCCTAACAGTAACCCAGTCTAGCCCTAACAACAACCCAGTCTAACCCAGTCTAACCCTAACAGTAACCCAGTCTAGCCCTAACAGTAACCCAGTCTAGCCCTAACAACATCCCAGTTTAACCCAGTCTAGCCCTAACAGTAACCCAGTCTAACCCAGTCTAGCCCTAACAACATCCCAGTCTAGCCCTAACAACAACCCAGTCCAGCACTAACAACAACCCAGTCTAACCCATTCTAGCCCTAAGAGTAACCCAGTCTAACCTAGTCTAGCCCTAACAGTAACCCAGTCTAACCCTAACAGTAACACAGTCTAGCCCAGTCTAGCCCTAACATTAACCCAGTCTAACCCAGTCTAGCCCTAACAACAACCCAGTCCAGCCCTAACAACAACCCAGTCTAACCCTAACTGTAACCCAGTCCAGCCCTAACAACAACCCAGTCTAGCCCTAACAGTAACCCAGTCCAGCCCTAACAGTAACCCAGTCTAGCACAGTCTAGCCCTAACAGTAACCCAGTCTAGCCCTAACAGTAACCCAGTCTAGCCCTAACAGTAACCCAGTCTAACCCTAACAGTAACCCAGTCTAACCCTAAAAGTAACCCAGTCTAACCCAGTCTAGCCCTAACAGTAACCCAGTCTAACCCTAACAGTAACCCAGTCTAACCCTAACAGTAACCCAGTCTAACCCAGTCTAGCCCTAACAACAACCCAGTCCAGCCCTAACAACAAACCAGTCTTACCCAGTCTAGCCCTAACAGTAACCCAGTCTAACCCTAACAGTAATCCAGTCCAGCCCTAACAACAACCCAGTCCAGCCCTAACAGTAACCCAGTCTAACCCAGTCTAGCCCTAACAGTAACCCAGTCTAGCCCTAACAGTAACCCAGTCTAACCCTAACAGTAACCCAGTCTAACCCTAACAGTAACCCAGTCTAGCCCTAACAGTAACCCAGTCTAACCCTAACAGTAACCCAGTCTAGCCCTAACAGTAACCCAGTCTAACCCTAACAGTAACCCAGTCTAGCCCTAACAGTAACCCAGTCTAACCCTAACAGTAACCCAGTCCAGCCCTAACAGTAACCCAGTCCAGCCCTAACAGTAACCCAGTCTAGCCCAGTCCAGCCCTAACAGTAACCCAGTCTAGCCCTAACAACAACCCAGTCTAACCCTAACCCAGTCATCAATGCACTTATTGATAAAGCCAGTGACTGATGTGGTGTACTCCTCAATGCCATCGGAAGAATCCCAGAACATGTCCCAGTCTGTGATAGATAAACAGTCCTGTAGCTTAGCATCTGCTTCATATGACTTTTTAATGGATCGGGTCACTGGTACTTCCTCCAGTTTTTTCTTGTAAGCAGGAATCAGGAGGATAAAATGGTCAGATTTGCCAAATGGATGGCGAAGGAGAGCTTTGCATGTGTCTCTGTGTGTGGAGTAAAGGTGGTCTAGAGTATTTTTCCCTCTGGTTGCACATTTAACATGCTGATAGAAATGAGGCCAAACGGATGAGTTTCCCTGCATTAAAGTCCCCGGCCACTAGGAGCGCCGCCTCTGGATGAGCGGTTTCCTGTTTGCTTATGGCCGTATACAGCTCGTTGAGTGCCAGCATCGGTCTGCTGTGGTTTATAGACAGCTATGAAAAATAAACTATTTTTGTAAATAGTGTGGTCCACAGCTTATCATGAGATACTCTACCTCAGGCGAGCAAAAACCTTACTAGTCCAACGCTCTAACCACTAGGCTACGCTGCCGCCCCAGGGTAGTGGGAATCAAACCCACTACCCTGGCGTTACAACCTCCATGCTGTACCAGCTGAGCTACAGAGGACCACTAAACCACATTGATATGCCCACAGGAAATAGACGTGATAGTTATAACTAAACGTCTTGGTGGTGACTACTTGGTGGTGACTACTAGTTGTATTACCATTGAGTTAGATCTCATTTAAGATTTAAAAAGATTTCTGGAATCTCATTGAATCTCATTGAATACATTTCCAATGTCTCCCATGACAGTATAATTTTAAACCGTCCCCTCGCCCATACCCGGGCGCGAACCAGGGACCTTCTGCACACATCAACAACAGTCACCCACGAAGCATCGTTACCCATCGCTCCACAAAAGCCGCGGCCCTTGCAGAGCAAGGGGAACTACTACTTCAAGGTCTCAGAGCAAGTGACGTAACCGATTGAAACGCTATTTAGCGCGCACCGCTAACTTATTTCGGTCTGTGTGTTCATAAACAAAAGGCCCCCTGTGAAGACTGCCTTCACGTTCAGTTTCCTACTTAATTTATTTTTGATTTTTTTAAAAGGACTTAACAGTAGAAAAAGGTTGTCAAGGCAAGACTAGTCGGCGTGGCAACAAGCTGGAATGATCGCAAACTGACACTCGGGCTGAGGTAGTATAGATTCAAACGAGAGACATCACAACGGTTTTTATTTTCTGAAACAAATCATACATTGTTAAGTTACCATTTATTTAAATATTAAAGACAAAAACAGCTCTGATGAATCTAAAAAGCTAAGCGGAGATCACTCAATTAGGTAAAGCTCTTTCACCTGTTATCACCATTACTCTTCAACACATTTCAAAACATTTTTTAAATGTACATTTTCCTCAGTGGAATACTTTCTAACAAAAGACATATAGTTAAAATATGAACAGTGTCACAAAGTTGTTCATCATACAGTCAAAAAACATGACTGGTTCCCATTGAAGTAATTCATATCCACGATTTCAAAACATAAGCAGTGCAACATATATGTAAACAGTACACGTGAGGGGTATCCCAGGAGTGGTATGTAGTACTGCTCAGTGTATAGTATGGGAATTAGTGATGAAGGAATACTGCTATCCATCCCTCATAGGTCCACCCCTCATCTCACCGGAGTCATATTCACCAGGTACCAAACAGAAAAAATGGTCTGAAACAGAGAGGGACTAACTGAAGGGCTAAAACAGGAAGGGACTAACTGAAGGGCTGAAACAGGAAGGGACTAACTGAAGGGCTGAAACAGGAAGGGACTAACTGAAGGGCTGAAACAGGAAGGGACTAACTGAAGGGCTGAAACAGGGAGGGACTAACTGAAGGGCTGAAACAGGGAGGGACTAACTGAAGGGCTGAAACAGAGAGGGACCAACTGAAGGGCTGAAACAGAGAGGGACTAACTGAAGGGCTGAAACAGAGAGGGACTAACTGAAGGGCTGAAACAGGGAGGGACTAACTGAAGGGCTGAAACAGAGAGGGACTAACTGAAGGGCTGAAACAGAGAGGGACTAACTGAAGGGCTGAAACAGAGAGGGACTAACTGAAGGGCTGAAACAGAGAGGGACTAACTGAAGGGCTGAAACAGGGAGGGACTAACTGAAGGGCTGAAACAGAGAGGGACCAACTGAAGGGCTGAAACAGAGAGGGACTAAACTGAAGGGCTGAAACAGAGAGGGACTAACTGAAGGGCTGAAACAGGGAGGGACTACCTGAAGGGCTGAAACAGGGAGGGACTACCTGAAGGGCTGAAACAGAGAGGGACTACCTGAAGGGCTGAAACAGGGAGGGACTAACTGAAGGGCTGAAACAGGGAGGGACTAACTGAAGGGCTGAAACAGGGAGGGACTAACTGAAGGGCTGAAACAGGGAGGGACTAACTGAAGGGCTGAAACAGGGAGGGACTAACTGAAGGGCTGAAACAGGGAGGGACTAACTGAAGGGCTGAAACAGAGAGGGACTAACTGAAGGGCTGAAACAGAGAGGGACTAACTGAAGGGCTGAAACAGGGAGGGACTAACTGAAGGGCTGAAACAGGGAGGGACTAACTGAAGGGCTGAAACAGGGAGGGACTAACTGAAGGGCTGAAACAGAGAGGGACTAACTGAAGGGCTGAAACAGAGAGGGACTACCTGAAGGGCTGAAACAGAGAGGGACTAACTGAAGGGCTGAAACAGGGAGGGACTAACTGAAGGGCTGAAACAGGGAGGGACTAACTGAAGGGCTGAAACAGGGAGGGACTAACTGAAGGGCTGAAACAGGGAGGGACTAACTGAAGGGCTGAAACAGGGAGGGACTAACTGAAGGGCTGAAACAGAGAGGGACTACCTGAAGGGCTGAAACAGAGAGGGACTAACTGAAGGGCTGAAACAGGGAGGGACTAACTGAAGGGCTGAAACAGGGAGGGACTAACTGAAGGGCTGAAACAGGGAGGGACTAACTGAAGGGCTGAAACAGAGAGGGACTAACTGAAGGGCTGAAACAGGGACTAACTGAAGGGCTGAAACAGAGAGGGACTAACTGAAGGGCTGAAACAGAGAGGGACTACCTGAAGGGCTGAAACAGAGAGGGACTAACTGAAGGGCTGAAACAGAGAGGGACTGACTGAACTTGTCCCATAAAAAAACAACACTTGTTTTCAGTTGTAAAAACGTTTCAGTGCTGTGTGCACTAGTGAATGTGACCCTCGTGATCAGGAAGGAGTAAAGTTCAGAACAGAACTGCACTGTAAATTCCATGCAGCTATTCATTATTCAGCCTACATGGCACAACGAATGACAGACAAAACTGATAATCTGACAATCACCGTAATAAAAAAGGGCTTTCCTGAATGAATCACACATGTTGATATGTACTTATCTTTGCCTTTCCACTTACTAGTATTGATTTTGCAGACAGCTGGGTGTTTTGAAGGATTCTCCTGTACAGTGATTGCGCTAGTTGATGTACCGTCGTTGAACAGACTGATTGATTGTAGGCCGCTCTGGAAAGGAGTGAATGCCGAAGGCCTCCATTGTAATGTGTATGATCTTTATGGAAATCAAATGAACATCCCGAAAACAGGAAAATAAAAAGATAACGGGAAGTTTGTTGACTCGTATTAAAGTGCTGTCATTTAGTCAGCCTGTATTGTGGCAGCGTACATTGTAATTGCGTGTCATTTAGTCATTCAGATGTAATAGATAAGATGGAATGCAATCTGTGTGTTTTGTGGCAGCGTACATTGTAATTGCGTGTCATTTAGTCATTCAGATGTAATAGATAAGATGGAATGCAATCTGTGTGTTTTGTGGCAGCGTGTATTGTGGCAGCGTGTATTGTGGCAGCCTGTATTGTGACAGCCTGTATTGTGACAGCCTGTATTGTGACAGCCTGTATTGTGGCAGCCTGTATTGTGGCAGCGTGTATTGTGGCAGCCTGTATTGTGGCAGCCTGTATTGTGGCAGCCTGTATTGTGGCAGCCTGTATTGTGACAGCCTGTATTGTGGCAGCCTGTATTGTGGCAGCCTGTATTGTGACAGCCTGTATTGTGACAGCCTGTATTGTGACAGCCTGTATTGTGGCAGCCTATATTGTGGCAGCGTGTATTGTGGCAGCGTGTATTGTGGCAGCCTGTATTGTGGCAGCCTGTATTGTGGCAGCCTGTATTGTGACAGCCTGTATTGTGACAGCCCGCTAGCTACTAGACAGACCGCTAGCTAGGCAGACCGCTAGGTAGGCAGACCGCTAGGTAGGCAGACCGCTAGGTATCAGTGGTCCATAGACATCTGCTCTAGTTCCTCCATCCAGTCACAGGGACAGTCCTCTTCAAAGTCTCTGAGAATAGGACATGGGGACTGTTAGAAAACAGGGCACTGTATGTATCAAGCTCCCCATGGACCCCCACCCCCCTACCCCCCACCCCCCTACCCCCCTGTCCATGCAATCATATTCATTGTTATTTAAAAAGGACACAACTCATCCTAAAAATCATCACTCCTACTCTGATACATACATGCCTAAATTAGAGAAATAATGTTCACAGAATGGATGTGTATGGACTGGTCAATATGACTGAAGCATATTATTTACCTCATTCAATGCATCAGAGGGACCAATACTGACCTACCAATACTGCCCTACCAATACTGCCCTACCAATACTGCCCCTACCAATACTGCCCCTACCAATACTGCCCCTACCAATACTGCCCTACCAATACTGCCCTTACCAATACTGCCCTACCAATACTGCCCTTACCAATACTGCCCTTACCAATACTGCCCTTACCAATACTGCCCTACCAATACTGCCCTACCAATACTGCCCTACCAATACTGACCTACCAATACTGCCCTACCAATACTGCCCTACCAATACTGACCTACCAATACTGCCCTACCAATACTGACCTACCAAAACTGCCCTACCAATACTGCCCTACCAATACTGACCTACCAATACTGACCTACCAATACTGACCTACCAATACTGCCCTACCAATACTGCCCTACCAATACTGACCTACCAATACTGACCTACCAATACTGCCTTACCAATACTGACTTACCAATACTGCCCTTACCAATACTGCCCTACCAATACTGCCCTACCAATACTGCCCTACCAATACTGCCCTACCAATACTGCCCTACCAATACTGCCCTACCAATACTGCCCTACCAATACTGCCCTACCAATACTGCCCTACCAATACTGCCCTTACCAATACTTCCCTTACCAATACTGCCCTGACCAATACTGCCCTACCAATACTGCCCTACCAATACTGCCCTACCAATACTGCCCTACCAATACTGCCCTTACCAATACTGCCCTTACCAATACTGCCCTTACCAATACTGCCCTTACCAATACTGCCCTACCAATACTGCCCTACCAATACTGCCCTACCAATACTGCCCTTACCAATACTGCCCTACCAATACTGCCCTACCAATACTGCCCTACCAATACTGCCCCTACCAATACTGCCCCTACCAATACTGCCCTACCAATACTGCCCTACCAATACTGCCCTACCAATACTGCCCTACCAATACTGCCCTACCAATACTGCCCTACCAATACTGCCCTACCAATACTGCCCTACCAATACTGCCCTACCAATTTTTTAAATTACCTTTATTTAACTAGGCAAGTCAGTTAAGAACAAATTAATATTTTCAATGACGGCCTAGGAACAGTGTGTTAACTGCCTGTTCAGGGGCAGAACGACAGATTTGTACCTTGTCAGCTCGGGGATTCGAACTTGCACCCTTTCAGTTACTAGTCCAACACTCTAACCACTAGGCTACGCTGCCGCCCCAGTGTGGAACTGAGGACAATAAATTATTTTATTTACCTTGGTTTCACAGTAACATGACCCCCATTTTCTCCAAAACACAATAGAGGCATGATACTTGTCCACATGATTAAGCATGTATTTAAAATGTAGCCAAAAATGACATTAACTAATTTTTTGACCAAATTAGCATTTACTGCCTTTTAGCTTGTTATGGTTAATGGTCTAATGGTTATACTACTTTCTACTCTCTGTGTCTGTCCCAAAGTAGACCCTATTCCCTTCATAGTGTACAGGCCCATAGGGCCCTGGTCAAAAGTAGTGCACTATATATAGGGAATAGGGTTCCATAGGGCTCTGGTCTAAAGTAGTGCACTATATAGGGAATAGGGTTCCATAGGGCTCTGGTCTAAAGTAGTGCACTATATAGGGAATAGGGTTCTATAGGGCTCTGGTCTAAAGTAGTGCACTATATAGGGAATAGGGTTCCATAGGGCTCTGGTCTAAAGTAGTGCACTATATAGGGAATAGGGTTCCATAGGACTCTGGTCTAAAGTAGTGCACTATATAGGGAATAGGGTTCCATTTGGTGGAATACACAATATGTCTGGTCTGGCCAATGGGCTTCCAGGAGGTCTTACGTATCCTCGTCGTCAGACCGTGGTTGCAGCCGTTCTTCATCCTCTGTCTGTCCAGCTGTCGGTCCGTCTGTGTCGTCCCTTCCTCCCCGGGACAGGGGGCCTACCAGAGGGTCTTCACCTGGGGGGGGGGAAGAGGGACACGTTTCAAATCGGACCCTTTACCCTATGTAGTGTGGGACAAGGCCCCGTTCCCTACATTCTAGGGCCCTACTTTGGACCCGATAAATTAGTGCCTAGTCCTAAATCAGGATGAGTGTACATGTACACTGAGTATACAAAACATTAGGAACACCTTAATATTGAGTTGAACTGCCTTTTCCCCCCAGAACAGCCTCAATTCGTTGGGTCATGGGACTCCACAAGGTGTTGAAAAGTTCCTCAGGGATGCTGGTCCATGTTGACTCCACAAGGTGTTGAAAGCGTTCCACAGGGATGCTGGTCCATGTTGACTCTACAAGGTGTTGAAAGCGTTCCACAGGGCTGCTGGCCCATGTTGACTCCTGACACAGTTGTGTCAGGTTGTCTGGATGTCCTTTGGGTGGTGAATCATTCTTGATACACACAGGGAAACTGTTGAGTGTGAAAAACCCGGCAGCGTTGCAGTTCTTGACACAAACCGGTGCACCTTCTACCATACCCTGTTTAAAGGCAATATTTTGTCTTGCCCGTTCACCCTCTGAATGGCACACAGACACAATCCATGTCTCAATTGTCTCAAGGCTTAAAAATCCTTTATTAACCCGTCTCCTCCCATTAATCTACACTGATTGAAGTGGATTTAACAAGTGACATCAATAAGAGATCGTAGCTTTCACCTGGATTCACCTGGTCAGTCTATGTCCTGGAAAGAGCAGGTGATCTTAATGTTTTGTATACTCAGTGTATATTATATCCTGGAATGCTCAATCCCCCTAAAAAAAAAAAACCATTGAAAAATATTGCAGGAAACCAAACACTCTGGGCACCATAGGGAATGTGGCATCATGGTGTACTAGACTACACTGCAGGAAGACATGACTCCATGTGAACTAACCAAACACTCTGGGCACCATAGGGAATGTGGCGTCATGGTGTACTAGACTACACTGCAGGAAGACATGACTCCATGTGAACTAACCAAACACTCTGGGCACCATAGGGAATGTGGCGTCATGGTGTACTAGACTACACTGCAGGAAGACATGACTCCATGTGAACTAACCAAACACTCTGGGCACCATAGGGAATGTGGCATCACGGTGTACTAGACTACACTGCAGGAAGACATGACTCCATGTGAACTAACCAAACACTCTGGGCACCATAGGGAATGTGGCATCATGGTGTACTAGACTACACTGCAGGAAGACATGACTCCATGTGAACTAACCAAACACTCTGGGCAACCATAGGGAATGTGGCATCATGGTGTACTAGACTACACTGCAGGAAGACATGACTCCATGTGAACTAACCAAACACTCTGGGCACCATAGGGAATGTGGCATCATGGTGTACTAGACTACACTGCAGGAAGACATGACTCCATGTGAACTAACCAAACACTCTGGGCACCATAGGGAATGTGGCATCATGGTGTACTAGACTACACTGCAGGAAGACATGACTCCATGTGAACTAACCAAACACTCTGGGCACCATAGGGAATGTGGCATCATGGTGTACTAGACTACACTGCAGGAAGACATGACTCCATGTGAACTAACCAAACACTCTGGGCACCATAGGGAATGTGGCATCATGGTGTACTAGACTACACTGCAGGAAGACATGACTCCATGTGAACTAACCAAACACTCTGGGCACCATAGGGAATGTGGCATCATGGTGTACTAGACTACACTGCAGGAAGACATGACTCCATGTGAACTAACCAAACACTCTGGGCACCATAGGGAATGTGGCATCATGGTGTACTAGACTACACTTCAGGAAGACATGACTCCATGTGAACTAACCAAACACTCTGGGCACCATAGGGAATGTGGCGTCATGGTGTACTAGACTACACTGCAGGAAGACATGACTCCAGGTGAACTAACCAAAGTTAACGTGCATCAAACCAAACACACGAAGGCTCGTCATGTGTCAATCGTTATTGATCATATCATGCCATTTTTTTTGTCATTTAGCAGAGCAACCTACAGGAGCAATTAGGGTTAAGTGCCTTGCTCAAGGGCACATCGACAGATTGTTCATCTAGTCGGCTCGGGGGTTCAAACCAGAAACCTTTCGGGTTACTGGCCCAACGCTCTTAACCACTTGGCTACCACAGGGTCAGGGTAGTTGATATAGCAGCACAACTCTCATCATCATCATCATCATCATCATCATACTGTAGCTTTAAAGAGCAGTGGTAGACCAAATTACATTCTAGACCAGGGGTACCAATTTACCCCACCATTTCTTCTGTGTGCCGGCTACGGACAGACGATCTGTGTGCCAGCTACGGACAGACGATCTGTGTGCCAGCTACGGACAGACGATCTGTGTGCCAGCTACGGACAGACGATCTGTGTGCCAGCTACGGACAGACGATCTGTGTGCCAGCTACGGACAGGCGATCTGTGTGCCAGCCATGGACAGGGATCTGTGTGTCAGCTTTGGAGAGACGATCTGTGTGCCAGTCATGGACAGGGATCTGTGTGTCAGCTTTGGAGAGACGATCTGTGTGCCAGTTACGGACAGACATACTGTGTGCCAGTTATGGACAGACGATCTGTGTGCCAGCTACGGCCTAGGAACAGTGGGTTAACTGTCTGTTCATGGGCAGAACGACGGATTTGTACCTTGTCAGCTCGGAGATTCGAACTTGCAACCTTTCAGTTACTAGTCCAACGCTCTAACCACTAGGCTACCCTGCCGCCTCTACACTCTAACCACTAGGCTACCCTGCCGCCTCTACACTCTAACCACTAGGCTACCCTGCCGCCTCTACACTCTAACCACTAGGCTACCCTGCCGCCTCTACACTCTAACCACTAGGCTACCCTGCCGCCTCTACACTCTAACCACTAGGCTACCCTGCCACCTCTACACTCTAACCACTAGGCTACCCTGCCGCCTCTACACTCTAACCACTAGGCTACCCTGCCGCCTCTACGCTCTAACCACTAGGCTACCCTGCCGCCTCTACGCTCTAACCACTAGGCTACCCTGCCGCCTCTACGCTCTAACCACTAGGCTACCCTGCCGCCTCTACACTCTAACCACTAGGCTACCCTGCCGCCTCTACGCTCTAACCACTAGGCTACCTGCCTCCTCTACACTCTAACCACTAGGCTACCCTGCCACCTCTACACTCTAACCACTAGGCTACCCTGCCGCCCTACGCTCTAACCACTAGGCTACCCTAACCACCACTAGGCTACCCTGCCGCCTCTACGCTCTAACCACTAGGCTACCCTGCCGCCTCTACGCTCTAACCACTAGGCTACCCTGCCGCCTCTACGCTCGAACCACTAGGCTACCATGCCACCTCTACGCTCTAACCACTAGGCTACCCTGCCACCTCTACACTCTAACCACTAGGCTACCCTGCCACCTCTACACTCTAACCACTAGGCTACCCTGCCACCTCTACACTCTAACCACTAGGCTACCCTGCCACCTCTACACTCACCTACCTCCTCACCTACCTCCTCACCTACCTCCTCAAATGATCTCACCTTTTCCTCACCTACCTCCTCACCTACCTCCAACCACCTCCTCACCTACCTCCTCATCTACCTCCTCACCTACCTCCTCACCTACCTCCTCACCTACCTGCTCTGAGTCACAGTATCTTACAACAACCGTCAATCACATCCGCGCTCATCAAGAGCCACACGAAACAGTTCAACTAAAACAATTTTTTTTTTTTTTTTAAAGCTACAGTTTGCAGCTCCTTGACATTTTCAACCATCTTGAGTAACACACCAGTCAATAGTTCTGGCAGACAAAGGCCAAAGGTCAATTTATCTTTGAAATTATTGTGTCTTTGTTGGGCAAACCATCACATAAAGCCTGCCAAGATTTTTCTTTGCTGATGACAATTTGCATCCTCCTGAAATTAAAAATAAAATAAAAGACTTGCTAGCTGCTAGCCATGCGAAAATGAATCTCTCATCTTCAGTGCTGCCTTGGTTTTTGAATTTGGCGGGAGAGGTGGGTCGTCTTGCACTGAACTAATAATATGAAACTCCTGCAAAATCATGAAAACTGTGCTTCCAACTTTGTGGCAATAGTTTGGTCCCTTTCCTGTTTCAGCATGACAATGTGCACAAAGCGAGGTCCATATTGAAATGGTTTGTCGAGATCGGTGTGGAACAACTTGACTGGCCTGCACAAAGCCCTGACCTCCACCCCATCGAACACATTTGGGATGAATTGGATCGCCGACTGCGAGCCAGGCCTAATCGCCCAACATCACTGCCCGACCTCACTAATGCTCTTGCGGCTGAATAGAAACAAGTCCCGACAGCAATGTTCCAACATCTAGTGGAAAGCCTTCCCAGAAGAGTGGAGGCTGTTATAGCAGCAATGTTCCAACATCTAGTGGAAAGCCTTCCCAGAAGAGTGGAGGCTGTTATAGCAGCAATGTTCAAACATCTAGTGGAAGGCCTTCCCAGAAGAGTGGAGGCTGTTATAGCAGCAATGTTCAAACATCTAGTGGAAAGCCTTCCCAGAAGAGTGGAGGTTCCAACATCTGTTATAGCAGCAATGTTCCAACATCTAGTGGAAAGCCTTCCCAGAAGAGTGGAGGCTGTTATAGCAGCAATGTTCCAACATCTAGTGGAAAGCCTTCCCAGAAGAGTGGAGGCTGTTATAGCAGCAATGTTCCTACATCTAGTGAAAAGCCTTCCCAGAAGAGTGGAGGCTGTTATAGCAGCAATGTTCCAACATCTAGTGGAAAGCCTTCCCAGAAGAGTGGAGGCTGTTATAGCAGCAATGTTCAAACATCTAGTGGAAAGCCTTCCCAGAAGAGTGGAGGCTGTTATAGCAGCAATGTTCCAACATCTAGTGGAAGCCTTCCCAGAAGAGTGGAGGCTGTTATAGCAGCAATGTTCCTACATCTAGTGGAAAGCCTTCCCAGAAGAGTGGAGGCTGTTATAGCAGCAATGTTCCTACATCTAGTGGAAAGCCTTCCCAGAAGAGTGGAGGCTGTTATAGCAGCAATGTTCCAACATCTAGTGGAAAGCCTTCCCAGAAGAGTGGAGGCTGTTATAGCAGCAATGTTCCTACATCTAGTGGAAAGCCTTCCCAGAAGAGTGGAGGCTGTTATAGCAGCAATGTTCCTACATCTAGTGGAAAGCCTTCCCAGAAGAGTGGAGGCTGTTATAGCAGCAATGTTCCAACATCTAGTGGAAAGCCTTCCCAGAAGAGTGGAGGCTGTTATAGCAGCAATGTTCCTACATCTAGTGGAAAGCTTTCCCAGAAGACTGGAGGCTGTTATAGCAGCAATGTTCCAACATCTAGTGGAAAGCCTTCCCAGAAGAGTGGAGGCTGTTATAGCAGCAAAGGGGGGACCAACTCCATGTCAATGCCCATGATTTTGAAATGAGATTTTCAACGAGCAGGTGTCCACATATTTTTGGTCATGTAGTGTATCATAGCTTTTAAATAGCTGTGGTAGAACGTTACAGTAAGTCATAACAGTAGAGATTGAAGCAAATGGAAGAGGCGTAACTGCGTCTATCACTATCAAGGTTGTTGAGAGATCTACATCACTTGGGAAGTCATACATCAATCATCTATTACAATTCCTGTCAATCAGAAATAAGGTTTCACAGCACGCATGACCAACCATGTGGTAGACAAGTCAATTATAATTTTCTAGAAAGATTCCCCTCTAAGTGGGACCTACCTTCTGTGTGTATGGAGTAGGTTCTGAAAGCGGGACCTACCTTCTGTGTGTATGGAGTAGGTTCTGAAAGCGGGACCTACCTTCTGTGTGTATGGAGTAGGTTCTGAAAGCGGGACCTACCTTCTGTGTGTATGGAGTAGGTTCTGAAAGCGGGACCTACCTTCTGTGTGTATGGAGTAGGTTCTGAAAGCGGGACCTACCTTCTGTGTGTATGGAGTAGGGGACCTACCTTCTGTGTGTATGGAGTAGGTTCTGAAAGCGGGACCTACCTTCTGTGTGTATGGAGTAGGTTCTGGAAAGCGGGACCTATCTTCTCTGTGTATGGAGTAGGTTCTGAAAGCGGGACCTACCTTCTGTGTGTATGGTAGGTTCTGAAAGGTTCTGTGTATGGAGTAGCGGGACCTACCTTCTGTGTGTAGGTTCTGGACCTTCTCTGTGTAGTAGGTTCTGAAAGCGGGACCTACCTTCTGTGTGTATGGAGTAGGTTGTGTGTAAGCGGGACCTACCGGGACCTACCTTCTGTGTGTATGGAGTAGGTTCTGGAAAGCGGGACCTACCTTCTCTGTGTATGGAGTAGGTTCTGAAAGCGGGACCTACCTTCTGTGTGTATGGAGTAGGTTCTGAAAGCGGGACCTACCTTCTCGGTGTATGGAGTAGGTTCTGAAAGCGGTGGAGAGCTGGGCTTTCTCTAACAGTCTCAGTAGCTTCTCTGGTGGACTCCTGTCCCATCGTTTCCGCTCTCTGTTCTCTACAGAATTAATGGAAATATTGACAGTTTAAAAAATATATATATATATATTTTTTAATACGTTTTATTTGATTGAATAGTGGAAATCTGAGGGCTCCGACGGGAGGCGAATGTTTATTGCAATTATACACGGTGGGTGTTCACTCTACGTTGTTTGAGTGTACCTATCTAGGGGTGTGTCAAGCATCGTTTCAGTACCTATCTAGGGGTGTGTCAAGCATCGTTTCAGTACCTATCTAGGGGTGTGTCAAGCATTGTTTCAGTACCTATCTAGGGGTGTGTCAAGCATTGTTTCAGTACCTATCTAGGGGTGTGTCAAGCATTGTTTCAGTACCTATCTAGGGGTGTGTCATGCATTGTTTCAGTACCTATCTAGGGTGTGTCAAGCATTGTTTCAGTACCTATCTAGGGTGTGTCAAGCATTGTTTCAGTACCTATCTAGGGGTGTGTCAAGCATTGTTTCAGTACCTATCTAGGGGTGTGTCAAGCATTGTTTCAGTACCTATCTAGGGGTGTGTCAAGCATTGTTTCAGTAACTATCTAGGGGTGTGTGAAGCATTGTTTCAGTACCTATCTAGGGGTGTGTCAAGCATTGTTTCAGTACCTATCTAGGGGTGTGTCACGCATTGTTTCAGTACCTATCTAGGGGTGTGTCAAGCATTGTTTCAGTACCTATCTAGGGGTGTGTCAAGCATTGTTTCAGTAACTATCTAGGGGGTGTGTCAAGCATTGTTTCAGTACCTATCTGGGATGTGTCAAGCATTGTTTCAGTACCTATCTAGGGGTGTGTCAAGGGGTGTGTCATTGTTTCAGTACCTATCTAGGGGTGTGTCAAGCATTGTTTCAGTACCTATCTAGGGGTGTGTCATGCATTGTTTCAGTACCTATCTAGGGGTGTGTCAAGCATTGGTGTGTCAAGCATTGTTTCAGTACCTATCTAGGGGTGTGTCAAGCATTGTTTCAGTACCTATCTAGGGGTGTGTCAAGCATTGTTTCAGTATCTATCTAGGGGTGTGTCAAGCATTGTTTCAGTAACTATCTAGGGGTGTGTGAAGCATTGTTTCAGTACCTATCTAGGGGTGTGTCAAGCATTGTTTCAGTACCTATCTAGGGGTGTGTCAAGCATGGTTTCAGTACCTATCTAGGGGTTTGTCAAGCATGGTTTCAGTACCTATCTAGGGGTGTGTCAAGCATTGTTTCAGTACCTATCTAGGGGTATGTCAAGCATTGTTTCAGTACCTGAATAGGGGTGTGTCAAGCATTGTTTCAGTACCTATCTAGGGGTGTGTCAAGCATTGTTTCAGTACCTATCTAGGGGGGTGTGTCAAGCATTGTTTCAGTACCTGTCTAGGGGTGTGTCACGCATTGTTTCAGTTACTATCTAGGGGTGTGTCAAGCATTGTTTCAGTACCTATCTAGGGGTGTGTCATTGTTTCAGTACCATTGTTTCAGTACCTATCTAGGGGTGGGTGTGTCAAGGGGTGTGCATTGTTTCAGTACCTATCTAGGGGTGTGTCAAGCATTGTTTCAGTACCTATCTAGGGGTGTGTCAAGCATTGTTTCAGTACCTGTCTAGGGGTGTGTCACGCATTGTTTCAGTTACTATCTAGGGGTGTGTCAAGCATTGTTTCAGTACCTATCTAGGGGTATGTCAAGCATTGTTTCAGTACCTGAATAGGGGTGTGTCAAGCATTGTTTCAGTACCTATCTAGGGGTATGTCAAGCATTGTTTCAGTACCTGAATAGGGGTGTGTCAAGCATTGTTTCAGTACCTATCTAGGGGTGTGCCTGGCCTGTCTCAGTGAGAGTATCTGCATACCTGAATGTGTCTGGCCTGTGGTTGCCAGACTCCCAGAGGAGAGGAGGTCTGTGTTAGCCAACACCTGTAGAGCTGTGTCTGAGGGGCCTGGGGCCCACTGTCTACGAGGGCCACAATGCTCTCTACTGGTGCTGCTCTCAGCAGGGGCCTCAGCAGGGGCCTCAGCAGGGGCCACACAGATCTCCAGACCTGTATGAAGACATGATCAAACATGTTCAACTTCCTTATATTATACACACACACACACACACACACACACACACACACACACACACACACACACACACACACACACACACACACACACACACACACACACACACACACACACACACACACACACACACACTCGTGGACAAAAGTTTTGAGAATGACACAAATATTAATTTCCACAAGGTTTGCTGCTTCAGTGTCTTTAGATATTTTTGTCAGATGTTACTATGGATACTGAAGTATAATTACAAGCATTTCATACGTGTCAAAGGCTTTTATTGACAATTTCATGAAGTTGATGCAAAGAGTAAATATTTGCAGTGTTGACCCTTCTTTTTCAAGACCTCTGCAATCCGCCCTGGCATGCTGTCAATTAACTTCTGGGCCACATCCTGACTGATGGCAGCCCATTCTTGCATAATAAATGCTTGGAGTTTGTCAGAATTTGTGGGTTTTTGTTTGTCCACCCATCTCTTGAGGATTGACCACAAGTTCTCAATGGGATTAAGGTCTGGGGAGTTTCCTGGCCATGGACCCAAAATATAGATGTTTTGTTCCCCGAGCCACTTAGTTATTACTTTTTCCTTATGGCAAGGTGCTCCATCATGTTGGAAAAGGCATTGTTCGTTACCAAACTGTTTCTTCTCCTGACAAGCTTTTTTCCCAGATGCCCCAAACAATCGGAAAGGGGATTCATCAGAGAAAATGACTTTACCCCAGTCCTCAGCAGTCCAATCTCTGTACCTTTTGCAGAATATCAATCTGTCCCTGATGTTTTTCCTGGAGAGAAGTGGCTTCTTTGCTGCCCTTCTTGGCAGCAGGTCATCCTCCAAAAGTCTTGGCCTCACTGTGTGTGCAGATGCGACAGGGTAGCCTAGTGGTTAGAGAATTGGACTAGTAACCGGAAGGTTACAAGTTCAAACCCCCGAGCTGACAAGGTACAAATCTGTTGTTCTGCCCCTGAACAGGCAGTTAACCCACTGTTCCTAGGCCGTCATTGAAAATAAGAATTTGTTCTTAACTGACTTGCCTAGTTAAATAAAGGTAAAATATATATATATTTTTTAAATGCACTCACACCTGCCTGCTGCCATTCCTGAGCAAGCCCTGTACTGGTGGTACACCGATCCCACAGCTGAATCAACTTTAGGAGAAGGTCCTGGCGCTTGCTGGACTTTCTTGGGCGCCCTGAAGTCTTCCTCACAACAATTGAACCGCTCTCCTTGAAGTTCTTGATGATCCGATAAACGGTTGATTTAGGTGCAATCTTACTGGCAGCAATATCCTTGCCTGTGAAGCCCTTTTTGTGCAAAGCAGTGATGACTGCACGTGTTTCCTTGCAGTTAACCATGGTTGACAGATGAAGAACAATGATTCCAAGCACCACCCTCCTTTTGAAGCTTCCAGTCTGTTGTTCGAACTCAAATCAGCATGACAGAGTGATCTCCAGCCTTGTCCTCGTCAACACTCACACCAGTGTTAACGAGAGAATCACTGACATGATGTCAGCTGGTCCTTTTGTGGCAGGGCTGAAATACAGTGGAAATGTTTTTTGGGGGGATTCAGTTCATTTGCATGGCAAAGAGGGACTTTGCAATTAATTGCAATTCATCTGATCACTCTTCATAACATTCTGGAGTATATGCAAATTGCCATCATACAAACTGAGGCAGCAGACTTTGTGAAAATTAATATTTGTGTCATTCTCAAAACTTTTGGCCACGACTGTATGCATATATAGACTGTCTTTCACACTACATTCTCATATGTTTCAGTGAGAGGGCCTATCTAGGGGTGTGTCAAGCATTGTTTCAGTTACTATCTAGGGGTGTGTCAAGCATTGTTTCAGTTACTATCTAGGGGTGTGTCAAGCATTGTTTCAGTACCTATCTAGGGGTGTGTCAAGCATTGTTTCAGTTACTATCTAGGGGTGTGTCAAGCATTGTTTCAGTACCTATCTAGGGGTGTGTCAAGCATTGTTTCAGTACCTATCTAGGGGTGTGTCAAGCATTGTTTCAGCACCTATCTAGGGGTGTGTCAAGCATTGTTTCAGTACCTATCTAGGGGTGTGTCAAGCATTGTTTCAGTACCTATCTAGGGGTGTGTCAAGCATTGTTTCAGTACCTATCTAGGGGTGTGTCAAGCATTGTTTCAGTACCTATCTAGGGGTGTGTCAAGCATTGTTTCAGTACCTATCTAGGGGTGTGTCAAGCATTGTTTCAGTACCTATCTAGGGGTGTGTCAAGCATTGTTTCAGTACCTATCTAGGGGTGTGTCAAGCATTGTTTCAGTACCTATCTAGGGGTGTGTCAAGCATTGTTTCAGTACCTATCTAGGGGTGTGTCAAGCATTGTTTCAGTACCTATCTAGGGGTGTGTCAAGCATTGTTTCAGTACCTATCTAGGGGGTGTCAAGCATTGTTTCAGTACCTATCTAGGGGTGTGTCAAGCATTGTTTCAGTACCTATCTAGGGGTGTGTCAAGCATTGTTTCAGTACCTATCTAGGGGTGTGTCAAGCATTGTTTCAGTACCTATCTAGGGGTGTGTCAAGCATTGTTTCAGTACCTATCTAGGGGTGTGTCAAGCATTGTTTCAGTACCTATCTAGGGGTGTGTCAAGCATTGTTTCAGTACCTATCTAGGGGTGTGTCAAGCATTGTTTCAGTACCTATCTAGGGGTGTGTCAAGCATTGTTTCAGTACCTATCTAGGGGTGTGTCAAGCATTGTTTCAGTACCTATCTAGGGGTGTGTCAAGCATTGTTTCAGTACCTATCTAGGGGTGTGTGTTTCAGTACCTATCAAGCATTGTTTCAGTACCTATCTAGGGGGTGTGTCAAGCATTGTTTCAGTACCTATCTAGGGGTGTGTCAAGCATTGTTTCAGTACCTATCTAGGGGTGTGTCAAGCATTGTTTCAGTACCTATCTAGGGGTGTGTCAAGCATTGTTTCAGTACCTATCTAGGGGTGTGTCAAGCATTGTTTCAGTACCTATCTAGGGGTGTGTCAAGCATTGTTTCAGTACCTATCTAGGGGTGTGTCAAGCATTGTTTCAGTACCTATCTAGGGGTGTGTCAAGCATTGTTTCAGTACCTATCTAGGGGTGTGTCAAGCATTGTTTCAGTACCTATCTAGGGGTGTGTCAAGCATTGTTTCAGTACCTATCTAGGGGTGTGTCAAGCATTGTTTCAGTACCTATCTAGGGGTGTGTCAAGCATTGTTTCAGTACCTATCTAGGGGTGTGTCAAGCATTGTTTCAGTACCTATCTAGGGGTGTGTCAAGCATTGTTTCAGTACCTATCTAGGGGTGTGTCAAGCATTGTTTCAGTACCTATCTAGGGGTGTGTCAAGCATTGTTTCAGTACCTATCTAGGGGTGTGTCAAGCATTGTTTCAGTACCTATCTAGGGGTGTGTCAAGCATTGTTTCAGTACCTATCTAGGGGTGTGTCACGCATTGTTTCAGTACCTATCTAGGGGTGTGTCAAGCATTGTTTCAGTACCTATCTAGGGGTGTGTCAAGCATTGTTTCAGTACCTATCTAGGGGTGTGTCAAGCATTGTTTCAGTACCTATCTAGGGGTGTGTCAAGCATTGTTTCAGTACCTATCTAGGGGTGTGTCAAGCATTGTTTCAGTACCTATCTAGGGGTGTGTCAAGCATTGTTTCAGTACCTATCTAGGGGTGTGTCAAGCATTGTTTCAGTACCTATCTAGGGGTGTGTCAAGCATCGTTTCAGTACCTATCTAGGGGTGTGTGAAGCATCGTTTCAGTACCTATCTAGGGGTGTGTCAAGCATTGTTTCAGTACCTATCTAGGGGTGTGTCTGGCATATTAATTTAAAAAAACTTTTTCACACAAGGACACTTTTACCATGAGAGGCTTAAAGGACTAGTCCTACATGGAGAGACAGGATGGATTAAAATGTTTAGTTTAATTCAAATGAATCTCACAGAAACACAGTAATTCATAGGTTATGACTGCTATTACCACTCTACCGTGTAATGTATTGTAAATATATAGTAGTTTGTGTATATATGCATATATACACACACACACACACACACACACACACACACACACCGTAAAATAAAGTATTACCATATTTGCATTGGTATGTAAAGAATAACAGGTTGTACTATGTATGCTGTTATATTTCCTACTCAACCTGCTCTTCTTCACACCAGGACCCTGCAGTTCAATCTCACTACGAAAATTAATACCACATCTGACTGGGTCTTAATTGTCTCCTTACCTACCCTCCAGGGTAGAGCCTGTGATGAGGGTCTTCTGCCCCAGGAGTGAGGCCACCTTCTCCCCCTCCTCTCTCCTCCATCGTCCTGTTCTCCTCTCCGACTCCTACAGATCCAGAAAGCAACACGCTGAATCAGAGACATACTACCAGCTACCGGACGGAGACGGACAGAAGATTTTAAATGGTCAATTCTACATTTCATCACAACGTATTCCCTCCCCCCGACAACAATAAACGTCGCTAATTGATGTGCTGCTGTGTGGTTTTTCAATGGTATGGTAGCTAGATGTGTTTTATTTCTACTAAATGTCTTGATATTTAAAAAACTTTAAAATGTTTTTATTTTTTTTTCAGGAGAGATTGGCCTGCGTACAGCAGCAGCTCAAGATTATTTTAATTGACAGTTCTGGTCGCCTGAACGTTTAAGTGGCTCTTCAGAAACCTCATGCCTCTACAGACCAGTAAAATGCTCGTTCATATCTCCAGAGAAGAAGGGTTCTTCTAAAACGTTGTGTAAGCCTAACAGACAGACTTGCTACAGTCAAGGGCCACATTTCAAGAGGCCACATTCCATTATGTATGAAAAGGGAAATCCATAAAGGCCTCGCAAGACCGACCCAAAGACACCGATGTATCCACCCCGAAGGTGGTGCCGTGAATATGCCAGGATACTCTACTTCCCAACAGACCGAAGACTGAACACACACTTGCATTATTAGCAAAGAGACCGAGCAAAGCAGAGAGAGACAGAAACAGAGGAAAGGCAGGCAGAAACATGCACGGACCAACTGTGTCTTTCACTGACATTTTCAACCTGCACCCTGTCGGGAGTCTGTAATACCAACATGTTTCAAACAGACCACCATAGTCCCTGTGCCAAAGAATGCTGAGGTAACCTGCCTAAATGACTACCAACCCGTAGCACTCACTTCTGTAGCCATGAAGTGTTTTGAAAGGCTGGTCATGTCTCACATCAACACCATCATGCCAGAAACCCTGGAACCAATCCAATTCGCATACCTCCCCAACAGATCCACAGATGATGCAATCTCTATTGCACTCCACACTTCCCTTTCACACTTGGACAAAAGGAACACCTATGTGAGAATGCTATTCATTGACTACAGCTCAGTGTTCAACACCATAGCGCCCTCAAAGCTAATCACTAAGCTAAGAACTCTGGAACTAAACACCTCCCTCTGCAACTGGATCCTGGACTTCCTGACGGGCCACCCCAGGTGGTAAGGGTAGGTAACAACACATCTACCACGCTGATCCTCAACACTGGGGCCCCCCAGGGGTGCGTGCTCAGTCCCCTCCTGTACTCCCTGTTCACCCACAACTGCGTGGCCAAGCACAACTCCAACACCATAATTAAGTTGACTGAAAGCACAACAGTTGCCTGATCACCGACAATGATGAGAGTATATAGGGAAGAGGTCAGAGGTCAGGCCATGTGGTGCCAGGACAACAACTTCTCTCTCAATGTGAGCAAGACAAAGGAGCTAATCGTGGACTATAAGATATAAGAAATGGAGGGCCTTACAGGCCCCCATTAACATCGACATCACCAACAAACTATCATGGTCCAAACACACCAAGACAGTCGGGAAGAGGGCACGACAACACCTTTCCCCCCTCAGGAGACTGATAAAATATTTGGCATGAGTCCCCAGATCTTTAAAAAAAGTCCTGCACCATCGAGAGCATCCTGGTAAGGTAACTGTTCGGCCTCCGACCGCAAGTGTCACAACCGGCCGTGATCGGGAGTTTTAGGGGAGGGCTTGTCCGGGGGGGGGGAGGGGGGCTTTACTTGGCTCGTCGCGCGCTCTTGCGACTCCTGGTGGATCGGCGCTTCAACGCCCCGATGGGAATCGAAGGTGGAGTCATGCGCGGTTTGGCGGGTCATGTTTCGGAGGACGCACGACTCCAACTTCGCCTCCCGTCGGAGAGTTGAAGCGCTGAGAAAATAATTAATCTAATTTGGGGAGAAAAAGGGGTGTAAATTACAAACAAAAATATATAAAAAAAAAATTTTAACACAAAATCAAGGTGTCCTACAAAGATCAAGAGAGGGAGTGCGGTGATGTAATGTCCACTACTAAAGAGAGGGAGTGCGGTGATGTAATGTCCACAACTAAAGAGAGGGAGTGCGGTGATGTAATGTCCACTACTAAAGAGAGGGAATGCGGTGATGTAATGTCCACAACTAAAGAGAGGGAGTGCGGTGATGTAATGTCCACTACTAAAGAGAGGGAGTGCGGTGATGTAATGTCCACAACTAAAGAGAGGGAGTGCGGTGATGTAATGTCCACAACTAAAGAGAGGGAGTGCGGTGATGTAATGTCCACTACTAAAGAGAGGGAATGCGGTGATGTAATGTCCACAACTAAAGAGAGGGAGTGCGGTGATGTAATGTCCACAACTAAAGAGAGGGAGTGCGGTGATGTAATGTCCACTACTAAAGAGAGGGAGTGCGGTGATGTAATGTCCACTACTAAAGAGAGGGAGTGCGGTGATGTAATGTCCACTACTAAAGAGAGGGAGTGCGGTGATGTAATGTCCACTACTAAAGAGAGGGAGTGCGGTGATGTAATGTCCACTACTAAAGAGAGGGAGTGCGGTGATGTAATGTCCACTACTAAAGAGAGGGAGTGCGGTGATGTAATGTCCACTACTAAAGAGAGGGAATGCGGTGATGTAATGTCCACTACTAAAGAGAGGGAATGCGGTGATGTAATGTCCACTACTAAAGAGAGGGAGTGCGGTGATGTAATGTCCACTACTAAAGAATCATTGTGGAATCTGAAAAGACACGTTATCCCCAAAGCGTGATGGTGTACTTACTACGTGCACATGCTGAAAGAGAGGAACGAGGTGGGTAGATAACTAAAGTGTGTGTCATTGTAGCAAAGTATTTATAAACAAAACAATTAGACCTCTTAAACCGTTCGATAATTTGTGTTCTATTATCTATACAACAGTGCAACATTTAGGAGCTTTCGATTTTTGATCGGGGTATTTTACCTAAAAACATTTAGGCCTACCTATAGAAAGAAATTATAGATCAAATAAAATTGAAAACAGCCTGGCAAGAGTGGTCAAAAGGGTGTTTATCATTCCCAAGTGGCTCTGTAAGTGAGGAGAGGATATTCTCCTCCGCTGTCCTGCTCTCCAGCCACCATCCCGTGAGCCTGAAGCCACAGACTCTGGTGAAATTGGTGTTTCTAAAAATGAATTCAAAAGGCACTCAGCCTAACAAGGTATTTTTTTTGGCTTAATTTCAGTCACAGCCTATATATAGACTATAATGATTTAATACAACAAAATGTTGTTTAAATGCTGTGCGCTTAATGTCCGACTCCCTGCCAGCCGCCAGTGTCGCGCACTCGCGAATTCTTCACAATGTTTTTCTTTTGTAGGCTATATAGCCTCGAAATAATTGAAATAGCATAGCCTAAATCGTTCATTTTTGTTGCTTCTTCGGCTCCTTGTTTGAAATGACGAGCACTTCTTCCATTCACATGTCTCATGTTAATTAAAATAATTTTCAAAATCACCAAATCATATGGTTTGGTTTCAATACTTCAAAACCCAAATGGTAGGTCTAGGTAGCCACAAAAAAAAGTAGCTTCGTTTTTGGTTAAATTCTGATTTTAATGAATGGATAGAAGCAACACTCCACGAGCGATGAGCGGGATTTCCGACCCCTCAACTCCACCTCACATGCTCTGGTAGGGGGTGGTGTCTCCTGGGTAGGGGGTGGTGTCTCCTGGGTAGTGGGTGGTGTCTCCTGGGTAGGGGTGGTGTCTCCTGGGTAGGGGTGGTGTCTCCTGGGTAGGGGTGGTGTCTCCTGGGTAGGGGATGGTGTCTCCTGGGTAGGGGATGGTGTCTCCTGGGTAGGGGATGGTGTCTCCTGGGTAGGGGATGGTGTCTCGTGGGTAGGGGGTGGTGTCTCGTGGGTAGTGTCTCGTGGGTAGTGTCTCGTGGGTAGGGGATGGTGTCTCGTGGGTAGGGGATGGTGTCTCGTGGGTAGGGGATGGTGTCTCGTGGGTAAGGGATGGTGTCTCGTGGGTAGTGGATGGTGTCTCAAGGGGTAGGGGATGGTGTCTCCTGGGTAGGGGGTGGTGTCTCCTGGGTAGGGGGTGGTGTCTCCTGGGTGGGGGTGGTGTCTCCTGGGTGGGGGTGGTGTCTCCTGGGTAGGGGGTGGTGTCTCCTGGGTAGGGGGTGGTGTCTCCTGGGTAGGGGGCGGTGTCTCCTGGGTAGGGGGCAGTGTCTCCTGGGTAGGGGGCGGTGTCTCCTGGGTAGGGGGTGGTGTCTCGTGGGTAGTGGGTAGTGTCTCGTGGGTAGTGTCTCGTGGGTAGGGTTGGTGTCTCGTGGGTAGGGGGTGGTGTCTCATGGGTAGTGTCTCGTGGGTAGGTATGGTGTCTCGTGGGAAGGGGATGGTGTCTCCTGGGTAGGGAGTGGTGTCTCCTGGGTAGGGGGTGGTGTCTCCTGGGTAGGGGGTGGTGTCTCCTGGGTAGGGGGTGGTGTCTCCTGGGTAGGGGGTGGTGTCTCCTGGGTAGGGGGTGGTGTCTCCTGGGTAGGGGGTGGTGTTTGGTGGGTAGGGGTTGGTGTTTGGTGGGTAGGGGGTAGGGGGTGGTGTCTGGTGAGTAGGGGATGTGGTTCTGAACTGGGCTGACATGCAGTACCTTGTTGGGCAGGTGTCGGTGCAGGAGACCGGCTACGCGGTGAGACGTGAGGATGGTGTGGAGGGACGGACGGTCTTTGGGGTTGGTCTTGAACATCTGTTTGACCAGGTAGTGCAGCTCATAGGGCAGGTGTTGGGGAAGAGGAGGGTAGGAACCACGGCACACCTTCATTATCAGACTCTTCCAACTAGGAGCCTGAAACTGAGACGGGGAGGGAGAACAGAGGTTTAGGAGGACTCCTGGAAACACAAGACAGACAGCTACAGGCTACGGCTCCAGACAGACAGCTACAGGCTACGGCTCCAGACAGCTACAGGCTATGGCTCCAGACAGACAGCTACAGGCTACGGCTCCAGACAGACAGCTACAGGCTACGGCTCCAGACAGACAGCTACAGGCTACGGCTCCAGACAGCTACAGGCTACGGCTCCAGACAGCTACAGGCTACGGCTCCAGACAGCCAGCTACAGGCTACAGCTCCGGCTCCAGACAGCTACAGGCTACGGCTCCAGACAGACAGCTACAGGCTACGGCTCCGGCTCCAGACAGCTACAGGCTACGGCTCCAGACAGAAAGCTATAGGCTACGGCTTCAGACAGAGAGCTACAGGCTCCGGCTCCAGACAGCTACAGGCTACGGCTCCAGACAGACAGCTACAGGCTACGGCTCCAGACAGACAGCTACAGGCTACGGCTCCAGACAGACAGCTACAGGCTACGGCTCCAGACAGACAGCTACAGGCTACGGCTCCAGACAGACAGCTACAGGCTACGGCTCCAGACAGACAGCTACGGCTCCAGACAGCTACAGGCTACGGCTCCAGACAGCCAGCTACAGGCTACAGCTCCGGCTCCAGACAGCTACAGGCTACGGCTCCAGACAGACAGCTACAGGCTACGGCTCCGGCTCCAGACAGCTACAGGCTACGGCTCCAGACAGACAGCTATAGGCTACGGCTTCAGACAGACAGCTACAGGCTAGCTCCAGGCAGACAGCTACAGGCTACGGCTCCGGCTCCAGACAGACAGCTACAGGATAGACAGGCAGACAGTTACAGACTACGAATCCAGACAGACAGCTACAGGCTAAAGCTACAGGCTCCAGACAGCTACAGGCTACGGCTCCAGACAGACAGCTACAGGCTACGGCTCCAGATAGACAGCTTCAAGCTCCAGACTGACGGCTACAGGCTCCAGACTGACGGCTACAGGCTATGGCTTCAGGCTACGGCTCCAGACAGATGGCTATGGCTCAAGACAGCTACGGCTCCAGACAGATGGCTACGGCTCCAGACAGACGGCTACAGGCTCCAGACAGACGGCTATAGGCTACGGCTCCAGGCTACGGCTCCAGACAGCTACAGGCTACAGCTCTAAACAGCTACAGGCTACGGCTCTAGACAGACAGCTACAGGCTCCAGACAGACGACTACAGCTCCAGGCTACGGCTCCAGACAGCTACATCTCCAGACAGCTACATCTCCAGACAGCTACATCTCCAGACAGCTACAGGCTACATCTCCAGACAGCTACATCTCCAGACAGCTCCATCTCCAGACAGCTCCATCTCCAGACAGCTCCATCTCCCTGGGCTGGGACACATCCTTATTCAACTCTGATGAAGACACCGTCCTTCCCTCACTATGAAACAATGGTTCTTTCAGGGGTCAGCTGAACCACTGTACACACACACACTATTTAGACAGACGAGACAGTGTGTGAGAGTGTGTGAGTACCGGGTGTCGCAGGGTGCAGAGCTCGTAGAGGACACAGCCGAGAGACCACACATCGCTGAAACACACACACACACACACACACACACACACACACACACACACACACACAACACACACACACACACACACACACACACACACACACACACACACACACACACACACACACACACACACGAGAGAGATGGCATGGGAAATCACACATCACGGTAACAATGACAAGAGTTCACACATCCCTAAATTTAAAATTCAACTATTACAAAATGGATAATTCACAAATATATATTATTATTTCGATACAGTAGATTGTAGGGTTAATCAGAATTATAAACGGGGTGGTTCGAGCCCTGAATGCTGATTGGCTGAAAGCCGTGGTATATCAGACTGTATACCAAGGGGCATGACAAAACATTTTTACTGCTCTGATTACGTTGGTAACCAGTTTATATCAGCAATAAGGCATCTCAGGGGGGTTGTGGTATATGGTCAATATACAATGGCTAAGGGCTGTGTCCTGTGTCCTTTAGCCAATGATATATTAGCCATCTACCACACCTTCCTCGGGGGCCTTAATGCTTAAATATAATCGTTGATCCATAGCGTAGCCTAATGGTTAGAGCGTTGGACTAGTAACCGGAAGGTTGCGAGTTCAAACCCCCGAGCTGACAAGATACAAATCTGTCGTTCTGCCCCTGAACAGGCAGTTAACCCACTGTTCCCAGGCCGTCATTGAAAATAAGAATGTGTTCTTAAACTGACTTGCCTGGTTAAATAAAGGTAAAGTACAGGTAATTATAATAATAATAATAATAATAAATGCCATTTAGCAGACGCTTTTATCCAAAGCGACTTACAGTCATGTGTGCATACATTCTACGTATGGGTGGTCCCGGGAATCGAACCCACTACCCTGGCGTTACAAGCGCCATGCTCTACCAACTGAGCCACAGAAGGACCCTTATGACCCTACCTCTTGTTGTTGTACGGCTCACTGTTCCAGATCTCTGGAGACACATAGTAAGGCGTTCCTACGTACGTGTGAGCGTAGGCCTTCGCACTGCCACACAGAATACAGGACGTTAAAAAGCAATGAGAAATAACATCTAAAAAATAAACTATTACATACACCGAGTTTACAAAACATTAAGAACACCTGCTCTTTTCCCGTGACGTAGACTGACCAGGTGAAACCCAGGTGAAAGCTACGATCCCTTTTGGAGGTCACTTGTTAAATCCACTTCAAAGCAGTGTAGAATGAAAGGGAGGACACGGGTTGAAGAAGGATTTATAATTGAGACATGGATTGTGTGTCGTTCACAGGGTGAACGGGCAAGACCAAATATTGAAGAGCCTTTAGACAGGGTATGGTAGAAGGTGCACCGGTTTGTGTCAAGAACTGCAACGCTGCCGGGTTTTTCACACTCAACAGTTTCCCTGTGTGTATCAAGAATGGTTCACCACCCAAAGGACATCCAGACAACCTGACACAACTGTGGGAAACATTGGAACGCTTTCCACACCTTGTAGAGTCCACATGGGGCCAGCATCCCTGTGGAACACTTTCCACACCTTGTAGAGTCCACATGGGGCCAGCATCCCTGTGGAACGCTTTCCACACCTTGTAGAGTCCTACATGGGGCCAGCATCCCTGTGGAACGCTTTCCACACCTTGTAGAGTCCTACATGGGGCCAGCATCCCTGTGGAACGCTTTCCACACCTTGTAGAGTCCACATGGGGCCAGCATCCCTGTGGAACGCTTTCCACACCTTGTAGAGTCCACATGGGGCCAGCATCCCTGTGGAACGCTTTCCACACCTTGTAGAGTCCACATGGGGCCAGCATCCCTGTGGAACGCTTTCCACACCTTGTAGAGTCCACATGGGGCCAGCATCCCTGTGGAACACTTTCCACACCTTGTAGAGTCCACATGGGGCCAGCATCCCTGTGGAACACTTTCCACACCTTGTAGAGTCCACATGGGGCCAGCATCCCTGTGGAACACTTTCCACACCTTGTAGAGTCCACATGGGGCCAGCATCCCTGTGGAACGCTTTCCACACCTTGTAGAGTCCACATGGGGCCAGCACCCCTGTGGAACACTTTCCACACCTTGTAGAGTCCACATATGGCCAGCATCCCTGTGGAACACTTTCCACACCTTGTAGAGTCCACATGGGGCCAGCATCCCTGTGGAACACTTTCCACACCTTGTAGAGTCCTACATGGGGCCAGCATCCCTGTGGAACGCTTTCCACACCTTGTAGAGTCCATGACGCGACAAACTGAGGCTGTTCCGAGGGCGAAAGGGGTGGGGGGTGCAAAATGATATTAAGAAGTTGTTCTTAATGTTATGTATACTCAGTGAATAATTATAGTAATATAGAACCGGAATTAGCGCACGAAGAATCTTCTGGTACCTGTTTAGAACACAGGCTGAGCCAAAGTCACCCAGCTTCACCCTCCCATCATCTGTCAGGAAGATATTCTGAGGAGAAACGAGAAGGAAATGGATGAAAAAAAAAAGTGGGACAGTAAAAACGAGAGAACATCAACTGGCACTGATTCCTTCTATCGCCAGATTTAGGAGGTGAAACATGACGTGAAAGAGCTTTAAAATGCTTTTTTTCTCTCCTCAGAAATAGGCTTAACCATACACAGTGGTTCCTCAAAATTAAAAGTTTCGATCCTTCTTGGCGGCAACAGTTTGTGGTAGAGGATGGCAGATGGTGGTAAATTGCGTCATTCTGTCATTGCGCCACACTATCACAAGGGTGAGTTAGAACGCAGTCTTAAACCGGGGGATTGGGGGATTTTTCACAACCTAGCCGAGCTATTAGAAAATCCTTTTGGTAATATGAATGGTGTGAATGTTTCAGTCTGAGAGACTCTCTCCTCTCGCACTAGACTACTGCATCAGGTCGACAACAACAAAGAAGAGCTTGCGGACGGTTTTCGGAGTTCAGAGAGAACTTGGGTAAATAACAATGGCGCAATTACAATTACACTTACACTTATAATTACAATTACAATTACAATTACACTACACTTACAATTACACTTACAATTACAATTGACATGTGGACTGACAAAAAAAATATATATATATATATATATATATTTGAATAAAGTAGTCTAAAACACTTGAAGGCATCAAATTATTGCTTACTGAAACACCCAAAGTCATCCAATTGTTATAGCAGGATTTAAAAAATATATTGTTCATTATGTATTCTTCAGGCACATTCTCCCCCTCAAGAGAAATGTCCAAAAAATGCCAGCAACAGGAACAGGTCTGCAACTCACACTGTGACCTTTAAATATATGGAAATATATGGAAATATATGCGTTGCCAATCGGAAACAGTAGCCATGTAAACACTCTTTACCTTGGACTTGAGATCCCTGTGTAAGACCCGTTGGTCATGGATGTGCATCGTACCAGAACACATCTGAGCAAACCACTTCAGAATCTAGTAACACATAGACATGAAATACAGTCTGAGATCCTGTTTCAGAAGATACACAAGTTAGGGATAAACGAGATATAAACGCGAAACTGTCAGTTATGGATGGAAACCGTTAATGAAAATAAAACAACAGCCATACGACTGGACTCTTTAAAAAAATAAATAAATACAAAATGTACTCTTTTTTTTTTTCTCTCTCTCTCTCCAATTCCGTGGTATCCAATTGGTAGTTACAGTCTTGTCTCATCTCTACAACTCCCGTACGGACTCGGGAGAGGAGAAGGTCGAGAGCAGTGCGTCCTACGAAACACATCACAGACACTCCGTACTGCTTCTTGACACAGCGCGCATCCAACCTGGAAGCCAGCCGCACCAATGTGTCGGAGGAAACACCGTGCACCTGGCGACCTGGTTAGCGTGCACTGTGCCCGGCCCGCCACAGTAGGTTGGCCGGTAGGGATGTCCTTTTCTCATCGTACACTAGCGACTCCTGTGGCGGGCCGGGCGCAGTGCACGCTAACCAACCAGGTTTCCTCCGCCAGGTGCATGGCGCTGTGTTTCCTCCGACACATTGGTGCTGTGGGTTGGATGGCGCTGTGGCTTGGATGGCGCTGTGGGTTGGATGGCGCTGTGTTAAGAAGCAGTGCGGCTTAGGTTGGGTTGTGTTTCGGAGGACGCGTGGCTTTCGGCCTTCGTCTCTCCCGAGCCCGTACGGGAGTTGTAGCGATGAGACAAGACAGTAGCTACTACCAATTGGATCCCACGAAAATTGGGGAGAAAAGGGGATAACATTTTTATTATTATTATTATTATTATTTTTTGAATGACATGTTCGTCAACTGCCCTACCATTTAGTATGTACCAGTTAGTGTTTTCAAAACAGTGGAGAAACCATTTACTGGTCTACTATTTGAGATTAGCATTTGGCTGAGTTAGCTAATGACCTCATGAATCCATGAATTGATTAATTACGGTGTCATACTGTTTCCTGTGAGAACAGTGTGTTCCTCTGTTGTTGTATCCTCTGGAGCAGGTCTCCTCCACCACACAACTCCATCACTATGTAGAGGTGGCCGTCACCTACAGGAGACAAGACACAAGCACTACTTTATCTGGAAGGGTTTTCTATATGCAGACCCCACATATCACATTCATTAGCCACATTCAATTACATACATAAGCAGAACAAAAGCATTCGACTGGGCACAGATGTCAGTTCAACGTCTAGATTCGATTTACATTTGGTTGAGTTGTCAACTAATGTGAATTTAACATGAAATCAACCAAAAAAAAATGACACTCCAGCCCTATACTCCAGCCCCAAACCCCAGCCCCTTACCAAGCCCTTTACCCAGCCTCAAACCACAGCCCTATACTCCAGCCCTATACTCCAGCCCCAAACCCCAGCCCTATACTCCAGCCCCTTACCAAGCCCTTTACCCAGCCCCAAACCCCAGCCATATACTCCAGCCCCTTACCAAGCCCTTTACCCAGCCTCAAACCCCAGCCCTATACTCCAGCCCTATACTCCAGCCCCTTACCAAGCCCCATACCCCAGCCCTATACTCCAGCCCCAAACCCCAGCCCTATACTCCAGCCCTATACTCCAGCCCCTTACCAAGCCCCATACCCCAGCCCCATACCCCAGCCCTATACCCCAGCCCTATACCCCAGCCCCATACCCCAGCCCCATACCCCAGCCCCAAACCCCAGCCCCATACCCCAGCCCCATACCCCAGCCCCATACCCCAGCCCCAAACCCCAGCCCTATACTCCAGCCCTATACCCCAGCCCCAAACCCCAGCCCTATACTCCAGCACCTTACCAAGCCCCATACCCCAGCCCTATACCCCAGCCCTATACCCCAGCCCCATACCCCAGCCCCATACCCCAGCCCCATACCCCAGCCCTATACCCCAGCCCTATACCCCAGCCCCAAATCCCAGCCCCAAACCCCAGCCCTATACCCCAGCCCTATACCCCAGCCCTATACCCCAGCCCCAAACTCCAGCCCTATACCCCAGCCCTATACTCCAGCCCCTTACCAAGCCCCATACCCCAGCCCTATGCCCCTTACCAAGCCCCATACCTCAGCCCTATACCCCAGCCCTATACCCCAGCCATATACCCCAGCCCCATACCCCAGCCCCATACCCCAGCCCCATACCCCAGCCCCATACCCCAGCCCCATACCTCAGCCCTATACCCCAGCCCTATACCCCAGCCCTATACTCCAGCCCTATACCCCAGCCCCAAACCCCAGCCCTATACCCCAGCCCCTTACCAAGCCCCATACCCCAGCCCTATACCCCAGCCCTATACCCCAGCCCCATACCCCAGCCCCATACCCCAGCCCCAAACCCCAGCCCCAAACCCCAGCCCTATACCCCAGCCCTATACCCCAGCCCTATACCCCAGCCCCAAACCCCAGCCCTATACTCCAGCCCCTTACCAAGCCCCATACCCCAGCCCTATACCCCAGCCCCATACCCCAGCAATATACCCCAGCAATATACCCCAGCCATATACCCCAGCCCCATACCCCCTCAGCCCCATACCTCAGCCCCTTACCCCAGCCCTATACCCCAGCCCCATACCCCAGCCCTATACCCCAGCCCCATACCCCAGCCCTATACCCCAGCCCTGTACCCCAGCCCCAAACCCCAGCCCTATACTCCAGCCCTATACCCCAGCCCCAAACCCCAGCCCTATACTCCAGCCCCTTACCAAGCCCCATACCCCAGCCCTATACCCCAGCCCTATACCCCAGCCCCATACCCCAGCCCCATACCCCAGCCATATACCCCAGCCATATACCCCAGCCATATATCCCAGCCCCATACCCCAGCCCCTTACCCCAGCCCCATACCCCAGCCCTATACCCAAGCCCCATACCCAAGCCCCATACCCCAGCCCCATACCCCAGCCCCATACCCCAGCCCCATACCCCAGCCCCATACCCCAGCCCCATACCCCAGCCCCATACCCCAGCCCCATACCCCAGCCCTATACCCCAGCCCCATACCCCAGCCCCATACCCCAGCCCCATATCCCAGCCCCATACCCCAGCCCCATACCCCAGCCCCATACCCCAGCCCCATACCCCAGCCCTATACACCAGCGCCATACCCCAGCCCTATACCCCAGCCCCATACCCCAGCCCCATACCCCAGCCCTATACTCCAGCCGTCAACGTTAATTCAACCAGTTTTTGCCCAGTGGGATTGCATAATCTGACAAGGATGGCAGTATCAAAGCATTTGCATTTCAAAAAATCAAGATAGACAATTTCACTGTGTCTACCTTCAAAAGAGTCCCTGAAGGCCACTATGCTGGGATGTTTCATCCTGGACAGGAGCACAGCTTCTCTTCTGGCGTTCGCCATCTTGGATTGTGTCTGAAGAAGACAGTTATTACTTGTATTTATTATATGTAATATATGTAGTTATTATTATTTATTTAACCTTTATTTAACCTTTATTTAACTAGGCAAGTGAGTTAAGAACAAATTCTTATTTACAATGACGGTCTACCAAAAGGCAAAAAGCCTCCTGTGGGGTCAGGGGCCTGGGATTAAAATAAATAGAAATAAATAAATAAATAAAATATAAATATTTATTGATTTCACCTTTATTTAACCAGGTAGGCAAGTTGAGAACAAGTTCTCATTTACAATTGCGACCTGGCCAAGATAAAGCAAAGCAGTTCGACACAAACAACGACACAGAGTTACACATGGAGTAAAACAAACATACAGTCAATAATACAGTATAAACAAGTCTATATACGATGTGAGCAAATTGGGTGAGATAGGGGAGGTAAAGGCAAAAAAAGGCCATGGTGGCGAAGTAAATACAATATAGCAAGTAAAACACTGGACTGGTAGTTTTGCAGTGGAAGAATGTGCAAAGTAGAAATAAAAATAATGGGGTGCAAAGGAGCAAAATAAATAAATACAGTAGGGGAAGAGGTTGTTGTTTTTGCTAAATTATAGGTGGGCTATGTACAGGTGCTGTAATCTGTGAGCTGCTCTGACAGCTGGTGCTTAAATTGTAGATGACCTGGAGCCAGTGGGTTTGGCGACAAGTATGAAGCGAGGGCCAGCCAACGAGAGCGTACAGGTCGCAGTGGTGGGTAGTATATGGGGCTTTGGTGACAAAATGGATGGCACTGTGATAGACTGCATCCAATTTATTAAGTAGGGTATTGGAGGCTATTTTGTAAATGACATCGCCAAAGTCGAGGGTCGGTAGGATGGTCAGTTTTTACGAGGGTATGTTTGGCAGCATGAGTGAAGGATGCTTTGTTGTGAAATAGGAAGCCAATTCTAGATTTGGATTGGAGATGTTTGATATGGGTCTGGAAGGAGAGTTTACAGTCTAGCCAGACACCTAGGTATTTGTAGTTGTACACATATTCTAAGTCAGAGCCGTCCAGAGTAGTGATGCTGGTCGGGCGGGCGGGTGCGGGCAGCGATCGGTTGAAGAGCATGCATTTAGTTTTACTTGTATTTAAGAGCAGTTGGAGGCCACGGAAGGAGAGTTGTATGGCATTGAAGCTCGTCTGGAGGTTAGTTAACACAGTGTCCAAAGAAGGGCCAGAAGTATTCAGAATGGTGTCGTCTGCGTAGAGGTCGATCAGAGACTCACCAGCAGCAAGAGCGACCTCATTGATGTATACAGAGAAAAGAGTTGGCCTGAGAATTGAACCCTGTGGCACCCCCATAGAGACTGCCAGAGATCTGGACAAAGGATAAATATAGAAATATAGGACATAACACACATCACAACAAGAGAGCCAACACAACACGATATAAAGAGAGACCTAAGACAACAACATAGCAAGGCAGCAACACATGACAATACAGCATGGTAGCAACACAACATGGTAGCATGGTACAACATGGTAGCATGGTACAACATGGTAGCATGGTACAACATGGTAGCATGGTAGCAACACAACATGGTAGCGTGGTACAACATGGTAGCGTGGTACAACATGGTAGCATGGTACAACATGGTAGCATGGTACAACATGGTAGCAACACAACATAGTAGCATGGTACAACATGGTACAAACAGTATTGGGCACAGACAACAGCACAAAGGGCAAGAAGGTAAAGACAAAAATATATCACACAACGCAGCCACAACTGTCAGTAAGATTGTCCATGATTGAGTCTTTGAATGAAGAGATTGAGATAAAACTGTCCAGTTTGAGTGTTTATTGCAGCTCGTTCTAGCCGCTCGAGAGCACCCTTACTTGCCGATCTACAAATAACGTCTCGGTAATCTTAAATCAGGGTTAGTTTAGCAGCTGGGGGTGAAAGAGGAGTGAGTACGACAGAGAAAACCAAGTCTAGATTTAACTTTCGCCTGCAGCTTTGATATGTGCTGAGCTGGTCCAGTGTTAAGAAGCCATGACGAAGAAGAAGAAGAAGAAGGCTCAGCCACAGACCAGATGTAGTTACTATGATAAATGCATGTAGGTTAACGCCAAAAGGAAAACATGCAAAGTAATATAGCTAGATATACGTGTATATTGAAAAACAGGTGCTTCCACACAGTAGGTCCGGGACGATACCTGTATCGCGATACTCGTTAGTATACGGGCAAAGAAACAACACACAAAGAGGATTTCACACTTCGGGAAATTGATGGAAACAAACATGATTACGTTGCCCTCTATAGTCACATTAAATAATGAACATCATGTTTAGGGTATAGAGTCTGGTCTGCTTACCTACCATTAGGTGTGGTTCCTGAGTTAAATAATGAACATCATGTTTAGGGTATAGAGTCTGGTCTGCTTACCTACCATTAAGTGTGGTTCCCGAGTTAAATAATGAACATCATGTTGAGGGTATAGAGTCTGGTCTGCTTACCTACCATTAGGTGTGGTTCCTGAGTTAAATAATGAACATCATGTTTAGGGTATAGAGTCTGGTCTGCTTACCTACCATTAGGTGTGGTTCCTGAGTTAAATAATTAACATCATGTTTAGGGTATAGAGTCTGGTCTGCTTACCTACCATTAGGTGTGGTTCCTGAGTTAAATAATGAACATCATGTTTAGGGTATAGAGTCTGGTCTGCTTACCTACCATTAGGTGTGGTTCCTGAGTTAAATAATGAACATCATGTTTAGGGTATAGAGTCTGGTCTGCTTACCTACCATTAGGTGTGGTTCCTGAGTTAAATAATGAACATCATGTTTAGGGTATAGAGTCTGGTCTGCTTACCTACCATTAGGTGTGGTTCCTGAGTTAAATAATGAACATCATGTTTAGGGTATAGAGTCTGGTCTGCTTACCTACCATTAGGTGTGGTTCCTGAGTTAAATAATTAACATCATGTTTAGGGTATAGAGTCTGGTCTGCTTACCTACCATTAGGTGTGGTTCCTGAGTTAAATAATTAACATCATGTTTAGGGTATAGAGTCTGGTCTGCTTACCTACCATTAGGTGTGGTTCCTGAGTTAAATAATGAACATCATGTTTAGGGTATAGAGTCTGGTCTGCTTACCTACCATTAGGTGTGGTTCCTGAGTTAAATAATGAACATCATGTTTAGGGTATATGTATAAAAATACAAGGTAGGTCAATATTTTGACTACCACGGCTGTTACGTTGCCCTGCAAGAAAACCAAAATATGTCACAAACAACCTCAGATCCTGAAAAGGTTTTATAGCTGCACCATAGACAGCATCCTGACGGGTTTGCGTCACCGCCTGTCAACTGCTCGGTCTCCGACCGGCGCTACAGAGGGTAGTGCGTACGGCCCAGTACATCACCGGGGCCAAGCTTCCTGCCATGCAGGACCTCTATACCAGGCGGCGTCAGAGGAAGGCCCCAAAAATTGTCAAAGACTCCAGCCATTGTCAAAGACTCCAGCCATTGTCAAAGACTCCAGACTAAACTACATTTTTCACAATTCCTGACATTTAATCCTACTGAAAATGCCCTGTTTTAGGTCAGTTAGGATCACCACTTTATTATAAGAATGTGAAATGTCAGAATAATAGTAGAGAGAACGATTTATTTTATTTCTTTCATCACATTCCCAGTGGGTCAGAAGTTTACATACACTCAATTAGTATTCGGTAGCATTCCCTGTAAATTGTTTAACTTGGGTCAAACGTTTTGGGTAGCCTTGCACAAGCTTCCCACAATAAGATGGGTGAATTTTGGCCCACTTCTCCTGACAGAGCTGGTGTAACTGAGTCAGGTTTGTAAGTATCCTTGTTGTATTGTATTCTATAGGATTGAGGTCAGGGCTTTGTGATGGCCACTCAAATACCTTGACTTTGGTGTCCTTAAGCCATTTTGCCACAACTTTGGAAGGATGCTTGGGGTCATTGTCCATTTGGAAGACCCATTTGTGACCAAGCTTTAACTTGGTCACAAACTGATGTCTTGAGATGTTGCTTCAATATATCCACATAATTTCCCTTCCTCATGATGACATCTATTTTGTGAAGTGCACCAGTCCCTCCAGCAGCAAAGCACCCCCACAACATGATGCTGCCACCAAATCAAATCAAATGTATTTGTCACATACACATACATGGTTAGCAGATGTTAATGCGAGTGTAGCGAAATACTACCGTGCTTCACGGTTGGGATGGTGTTCTTTGGCTTGCAAGCCTCCCCCTTTTTCCTCCAAACATAACGATGGTCATTATGGCCAAACAGTTCTATTTTTGTTTCATCAGACCAGAGGGCAATTCTCCAAAAAGTACAATCTTTTTCCCCATGTGCAGTTGCAAACCATAGTCTGGTTTTTTTTATGGTGGTTTTGGAGCAGTGGCTTCTTCCTTAATGAGCAGCCTTTCAGGTTATGTCGATAGGGCTCGTTTTACTGTGGATGTAGATACTTTTGAACCCGTTTCCTCCAGCATCTTCACAAGGTCCTTTGCTGTTGTTCTGGGATTGATTTGCACTCCACACTAAAGTATGTTCATCTCTAGGAGACAGAACGCATCTCCTTCCTGAGAGTTATGACAGCTTCGTGGTCCCATGGTATTTATACTTGTGTACTATTGTTTGTACAGATGAACATAGTAGCTTCAGCATTTTGACATTTCTCCCAAGGATGGACCAGGCTCGTGGATGTCTACAATGTTTGGCTGATTTCTTTTGATTTTACCATGATGTCAAGCAAAGAGGGACCGAGTTTGAAGGTAGGCCTTGAAATACATCCACAGGTACAGCATACCACCCTGCATACCACTGCTGGCTTGCTTCTGAAGCTAAGCAGGGTTGGTTCTGGTCAGTCCCTGGATGGGAGACCAGATGCTGCTGGCTTGCTTCTGAAGCTAAGGTTTGGTCCTGGTCAGTTCCTGGATGGGAGACCAGATGCTGCTGGAAGTGGTGTTGGAGGGCCAGTAGGAGGCACTCTTTCCTCTGGTCTAAAAAATATCCCAATGCCCCAGGGCAGTGATTGGGGACACTGCCCTGTGTAGGGTGCCGTCTTTCGGATGGGACGTTAAACGGGTGTCCTGACTCTGAGGTCATTAAAGATCCCATGGCACTTATCGTAAGAGTAGGGGTGTTTACCCCGGTGTCCTGGCTAAATTCCCAATCTGGCCCTCAAACCATCATGGTCACTTAATAATCCACAGTTTACAATTGGCTCATTAATCCCCCTCCTCTCCCCTGTAATACCCTGTATATAGCCTCCACATTGACTCTGTACCGTAATACCCTGTATAAAGCCTCCACATTGACTCGGTACCGTAATAGCCTCCACATTGACTCTGTACCGTAATACCCTGTATATAGCCTCCACATTGACTCTGTACCGTAATACCCTGTATATAGCCTCTGCATTGACTCTGTACTGGTACCCCCTGTATATAGCCTCCACATTGACTCTGTACCGTAATACCCTGTATAAAGCCTCCACATTGTACTGTAATACCCTGTATATAGCCTCCACATTGTACCGTAATACCCTGTATATAGCCTCCACATTGTACCGTAATACCCTGTATATAGCCTCCACATTGACTCTGTACCGTAATACCCTGTATAAAGCCTCCACATTGTACTGTAATACCCTGTATATAGCCTCCACATTGTACCGTAATACCCTGTATATAGCCTCCACATTGTACCGTAATACCCTGTATATAGCCTCCACATTGACTCTGTACCGTAATACCCTGTATATAGCCTCCGCATTGACTCTGTACTGGTACCCCCTGTATATAGCCTCCACATTGACTCTGTACCGTAATACCCTGTATATAGCCTCCACATTGACTCTGTACCGGTACCCCCTGTATATAGTCTCCACATTGACTCTGTACCGTAATACCCAGTATAAAGCCTCCACATTGACTCTGTACCGTAATACCCTGTATATAGCCTCCACATTGACTCTGTACCGTAATACCCTGTATATTGACTCTGTACCGTAATACCCTGTATATAGCCTCCACATTGTACTGTAATACCCTGTATATAGCCTCCACATTGTACCGTAATACCCTGTATATAGCCTCCACATTGTACCGTAATACCCTGTATATAGCCTCCACATTGTACCGTAATACCCTGTATATAGCCCCCACATTGACTCTGTACCGTAATACCCTGTATATAGCCTCCACATTGACGATGAGCATGAACACGATGTGAACCGTAATACCCTGTATATAGCCTCCACATTGACTCTGTACCGTAATACCCTGTATATAGCCTCCACATTGACGATGAGCATGAAAACGATGTGAACTGTATATAGCCTCCACATGGACTCTGTACCGTAATACCCTGTATATAGCCTCTGCATTGACTCTGTACTGGTACCCCCTGTATATAGCCTCCACATTGACTCTGTACCGTAATACCCTGTATATAGCCTCCACATTGTACTGTAATACCCTGTATATAGCCTCCACATTGTACCGTAATACCCTGTATATAGCCTCCACATTGTACCGTAATACCCTGTATATAGCCTCCACATTGTACCGTAATACCCTGTATATAGCCTCCACATTGACTCTGTACCGTAATACCCTGTATATAGCCTCCGCATTGACTCTGTACTGGTACCCCCTGTATATAGCCTCCACATTGACTCTGTACCGTAATACCCTGTATATAGCCTCCACATGGACTCTGTACCGGTACCCCCTGTATATAGTCTCCACATTGACTCTGTACCGTAATACCCAGTATAAAGCCTCCACATTGACTCTGTACCGTAATACCCTGTATATAGCCTCCACATTGACTCTGTACCGTAATACCCTGTATATAGCCTCCACATTGACTCTGTACCGTAATACCCTGTATATAGCCTCCACATTGACGATGAGCATGAACACGATGTGAACCGTAATACCCTGTATATAGCCTCCACATTGACTCTGTACCGTAATACCCTGTATATAGCCTCCACATTGACTCTGTACCGTAATACCCTGTATATAGCCTCCACATTGACTCTGTACCGTAATACCCTGTATATAGCCTCCACATTGACTCTGTACCGTAATACCCTGTATATAGCCTCCGCATTGACTCTGTACTGGTACCCCCTGTATATAGCCTCCACATTGACTCTGTACCGTAATACCCTGTATATAGCCTCCACATGGACTCTGTACCGGTACCCCCTGTATATAGTCTCCACATTGACTCTGTTCCGTAATACCCAGTATAAAGCCTCCACATTGACTCTGTACCGTAATACCCTGTATATAGCCTCCACATTGACTCTGTACCGTAATACCCTGTATATAGCCTCCACATTGACTCTGTACCGTAATACCCTGTATATAGCCTCCACATTGACGATGAGCATGAACACGATGTGAACCGTAATACCCTGTATATAGCCTCCACATTGACTCTGTACCGTAATACCCTGTATATAGCCTCCACATTGACTCTGTACCGTACCGTAATACCCTGTATATAGCCTCCACATTGACTCTGTACCGTAATACCCTGTATATAGCCTCCACATTGACTCTGTACCGTAATACCCTGTATATAGCCTCCACATTGACGATGAGCATGAACACGATGTGAACCGTATGCCACGGCCAGTCTCAGTCACCAGATCTCAACCCAATTGAAACACTTCTGGGAGATTCAGGAGCGGCACCTGAGACAGCGTTTTCCCACCACCATGTTAGGCCAGCAGCATACCACCCCACTACTGGCTTGCTTTTGAAGCTAAGCAGGGTTGGCCATGGTCAGTTCCTGGATGGGAGACCAGATGCTGCTGGAAGTGGTGTTGGAGGGCCAGTAGGAGGCACTCTTTCCTCTGGTCTAAAAAAATATTCCAATGCCCCAGGGCAGTGATTGGGAACACTGTTCTGTGTAGGGTGCCGTCTTTCGGATGGGACGTTAAACGGGTGTCCTGACTCTGAGGTCATTAAAGATCCCATGGCACTTATCGTAAGAGTAGGGGTGTTTACCCCGGTGTCCTGGCTAAATTCCCAATCTGGCCCTCAAACCATCATGGTCACTTAATAATCCACAGTTTACAATTGGCTCATTAATCCCCCTCCTCTCCCCTGTAATACCCTGTATATAGCCTCCACATTGACTCTGTACCGTAATACCCTGTATAAAGCCTCCACATTGACTCGGTACCGTAATAGCCTCCACATTGACTCTGTACCGTAATACCCTGTATATAGCCTCCACATTGACTCTGTACCGTAATACCCTGTATATAGCCTCTGCATTGACTCTGTACTGGTACCCCTGTATATAGCCTCCACATTGACTCTGTACCGTAATACCCTGTATAAAGCCTCCACATTGTACTGTAATACCCTGTATATAGCCTCCACATTGTACCGTAATACCCTGTATATAGCCTCCACATTGTACCGTAATACCCTGTATATAGCCTCCACATTGACTCTGTACCGTAATACCCTGTATAAAGCCTCCACATTGACTCGGTACCGTAATAGCCTCCACATTGACTCTGTACCGTAATACCCTGTATATAGCCTCCACATTGACTCTGTACCGTAATACCCTGTATATAGCCTCTGCATTGACTCTGTACTGGTACCCCCTGTATATAGCCTCCACATTGACTCTGTACCGTAATACCCTGTATAAAGCCTCCACATTGTACTGTAATACCCTGTATATAGCCTCCACATTGTACCGTAATACCCTGTATATAGCCTCCACATTGTACCGTAATACCCTGTATATAGCCTCCACATTGACTCTGTACCGTAATACCCTGTATAAAGCCTCCACATTGTACTGTAATACCCTGTATATAGCCTCCACATTGTACCGTAATACCCTGTATATAGCCTCCACATTGTACCGTAATACCCTGTATATAGCCTCCACATTGACTCTGTACCGTAATACCCTGTATATAGCCTCCGCATTGACTCTGTACTGGTACCCCCTGTATATAGCCTCCACATTGACTCTGTACCGTAATACCCTGTATATAGCCTCCACATTGACTCTGTACCGGTACCCCCTGTATATAGTCTCCACATTGACTCTGTACCGTAATACCCAGTATAAAGCCTCCACATTGACTCTGTACCGTAATACCCTGTATATAGCCTCCACATTGACTCTGTACCGTAATACCCTGTATATAGCCTCCACATTGACTCTGTACCGTAATACCCTGTATATAGCCTCCACATTGTACCGTAATACCCTGTATATAGCCTCCACATTGTACCGTAATACCCTGTATATAGCCTCCACATTGTACCGTAATACCCTGTATATAGCCTCCACATTGTACCGTAATACCCTGTATATAGCCTCCACATTGACTCTGTACCGTAATACCCTGTATATAGCCTCCACATTGACGATGAGCATGAACACGATGTGAACCGTAATACCCTGTATATAGCCTCCACATTGACTCTGTACCGTAATACCCTGTATATAGCCTCCACATTGACGATGAGCATGAAAACGATGTGAACTGTATATAGCCTCCACATGGACTCTGTACCGTAATACCCTGTATATAGCCTCTGCATTGACTCTGTACTGGTACCCCCTGTATATAGCCTCCACATTGACTCTGTACCGTAATACCCTGTATATAGCCTCCACATTGTACTGTAATACCCTGTATATAGCCTCCACATTGTACCGTAATACCCTGTATATAGCCTCCACATTGTACCGTAATACCCTGTATATAGCCTCCACATACCGTAATACCCTGTATATAGCCTCCACATTGACTCTGTACCGTAATACCCTGTATATAGCCTCCGCATTGACTCTGTACTGGTACCCCCTGTATATAGCCTCCACATTGACTCTGTACCGTAATACCCTGTATATAGCCTCCACATGGACTCTGTACCGGTACCCCCTGTATATAGTCTCCACATTGACTCTGTACCGTAATACCCAGTATAAAGCCTCCACATTGACTCTGTACCGTAATACCCTGTATATAGCCTCCACATTGACTCTGTACCGTAATACCCTGTATATAGCCTCCACATTGACTCTGTACCGTAATACCCTGTATATAGCCTCCACATTGACGATGAGCATGAACACGCTGTGAACCGTAATACCCTGTATATAGCCTCCACATTGACTCTGTACCGTAATACCCTGTATATAGCCTCCACATTGACTCTGTACCGTAATACCCTGTATATAGCCTCCACATTGACTCTGTACCGTAATACCCTGTATATAGCCTCCACATTGACTCTGTACCGTAATACCCTGTATATAGCCTCCGCATTGACTCTGTACTGGTACCCCCTGTATATAGCCTCCACATTGACTCTGTACCGTAATACCCTGTATATAGCCTCCACATGGACTCTGTACCGGTACCCCCTGTATATAGTCTCCACATTGACTCTGTACCGTAATACCCAGTATAAAGCCTCCACATTGACTCTGTACCGTAATACCCTGTATATAGCCTCCACATTGACTCTGTACCGTAATACCCTGTATATAGCCTCCACATTGACTCTGTACCGTAATACCCTGTATATAGCCTCCACATTGACGATGAGCATGAACACGATGTGAACCGTAATACCCTGTATATAGCCTCCACATTGACTCTGTACCGTAATACCCTGTATATAGCCTCCACATTGACTCTGTACCGTAATACCCTGTATATAGCCTCCACATTGACTCTGTACCGTAATACCCTGTATATAGCCTCCACATTGACTCTGTACCGTAATACCCTGTATATAGCCTCCACATTGACGATGAGCATGAACACGATGTGAACCGTATGCCACGGCCAGTCTCAGTCACCAGATCTCAACCCAATTGAAACACTTCTGGGAGATTCAGGAGCGGCACCTGAGACAGCGTTTTCCCACCACCATGTTAGGCCAGCAGCATACCACCCCACTACTGGCTTGCTTTTGAAGCTAAGCAGGGTTGGTCCTGGTCAGTCCCTGGATGGGAGACCAGATGCTGCTGGAAGTGGCTTTGGAGGGCCAGTAGGAGGCACCCTTTCCTCTGGTCTAGAAAAAATATCCCAATGCCCTGTGTAGGGTGCCATATTTCGGATGGGACGTTAAATGGGTGTCCTGACTCTCTGAGGTCAGTAAAGATCCCGTGGCACTTATCGTGTTAACCCTGGTGTCCTGGCTAAATTCCCAATCTGGCCCTCAAACCATCACGGTCATTCATCCCCCTCCTCTCCCCTGTAACTATTCCCCAGGTCATTGCTGTAAATGAGAACGTGTTCTCAGTCAACTTACCTGGTTAAATAAAACAAATGTTGGTAGTTACCTGTATACGGTATTCCTTTTTTAAAATGGTAATAGTAACCTACCTTTGGGAGTAGGATCTCTTTCATGACATAGTTCTCATGATTGATTCTGGATTGGACAAGTAGTGCCCGACCAAAGGACCCTTCACCTATTACTTTATGCACCGAGTACCCATCCATTGTCACACTGGCATTGACCTGAAGGAAGAAGAATATATTACCAGAAAGCATTACAATCAATGTGTGTGTTTGTTGTTTTGGATTTATACTAGCCATCTCAAACATTGCCCTGTCTTTATCACCCAATGTACCATGTTTTGTGTAGCTATCATGTTGTGCTGCTGCCATGTTGCGTCGCTTCCATGCTATGTTGTCATTTGTTGCTGCCATGCTATGTTTGTTGTTTTAGGTCTCACTTGTCGTGATGGGTTTTGTCCAAAAATAGATATATATTTTTATTTTATTATCCCAGCCCCCGTCACTGCAGGAGGCCTTTTGGTAGGCAGAAATTGTTCTTTAACTGACTTGCCTAGTTAAATAAGGTTTAAATAAAGAATAACATCAATTTATTTATAAAGTGGTCAGTCAATTTGACTTGATGGCTTGGGGGTAATCACCTGAAAGTTGAGCCAAAGATAGGTTACTAGCCAAACGTTTCACCTTCTATTCTACAGTCTGATAATGAAACAAGAAGCTGTGTAACTACTGCTCACAATCTTGTTCATGAACAAAAATCACATTTTGAATACACGAGCCTAAAAAAGAAATGCTGACGTGTCGTTTATAGCTTGGTAAGTAACGTAAATAAAATGCTGCTTTTACATACTTTTCTGGTGGGATTGTGTCAATGTTATCCGCGTGTGTTCAGAAGTTCTTTGTCCACCGCTCTGCTTCCGTATTATTGTATGACGTGACAAGGTGCGGTCCTTTTAAAGACATGCTCTAATATCATTCAGCCACTAGATGGCGGTAGAAGTGCAGTTATACATCCAGTATGTAAATAGGATATTTTGAGCGTTTTTTTACAATAATGTAATTTAGTTACAAGTCAGGTAGCCTAAATGAAGAGCCCTGTCTCTCTGAGGTAGGATGGCTGGTAGCCTAAATGAGGAGCCCTGTCTATCTGATGAAGGGTTTAGGTTTGGTTGTGGGCTATTTAAACCCAGTAGGCAGCTTTTGTGCGGGCTTGTTTTTCAGTTTGTGAAAACCCTAACCTTAACCACACTGCTAACCCTAATCTTAACCCTAACCTTAACCACACTGCTAACCTTAACCCTTAATCACACTGCTAACCCTAACCTTAACCCTAACCTTAACCACACTGCTAACCCTAACCACACTGCTAACCTTAACCCTTAACCACACTGCTAACCCTAACCTTAACCACACTGCTAACCCTTATCTTAACCACACTGCTAACCCTAACCTTAACCCTTAACCCTAACCTTAACCCTAACCTCAACCACACTGCTAACCCTTATCTTAACCACACTGCTAACCCTAACCCTTAACCCTAACCTTAACCCTAACCCTAACCCTTAACCCTAACCTTTAACCCTAACCCTAACCCTAACCCTAACCTTAACCCTAACCTTAACCCTGACCCTTAACCCTAACCCTAACCTTAACCTTAACCCTAACCCTTAACCCTAACCCTTAACCCTAACCTTAACCACACTGCTAACCCTAACCTTAACCCTTAACCCTAACCTTAACCACACTGCTAACCCTAACCCTTAACCCTAACCCTTAACCACACTGCTAACCCTAACCTTAACCCTAACCCTTAACCACACTGCTAACCCTAACCTTAACCCTAACCCTTAACCCTAACCCTTAACCACACTGCTAACCCTAACCTTAACCCTAACCCTTAACCACACTGCTAACCCTAACCTTAACCCTTAACCCTAACCCTTAACCACACTGCTAACCCTAACCCTTAACCCTAACCCTTAACCCTAACCCTTAACCACACTGCTAACCCTAACCTTAACCCTTAACCCTAACCCTTAACCCTAACCCTTAACCCTAACCCTTAACCACACTGCTAACCCTAACCTTAACCCTTAACCCTAACCCTTAACCACACTGCTAACCCTAACCCTTAACCCTAACCCTTAACCACACTGCTAACCCTAACCCTTAACCACACTGCTAACCCTAACCTTAACCCTTAACCCTAACCCTTAACCACACTGCTAACCCTAACCTTAACCCTTAACCCTAACCTTAACCACACTGCTAACCCTAACCTTAACCCTTAACCCTAACCCTTAACCACACTGCTAACCCTAACCTTAACCCTTAACCCTAACCCTTAACCACACTGCTAACCCTAACCTTAACCCTTAACCCTAACCTTAACCACACTGCTAACCCTAACCTTAACCCTTAACCCTAACCCTTAACCACACTGCTAACCCTAACCTTAACCCTAACCCTTAACCCTAACCTTAACCACACTGCTAACCCTAACCTTAACCCTAACTCTTAACCACACTGCTAACCCTAACCTTAACCCTAACCTTAACCTTAACCCTTAACCACACTGCTAACCCTAACCTTAACCCTTAACCCTAACCCTTAACCACACTGCTAACCCTAACCTTAACCCTTAACCCTAACCCTTAACCACACTGCTAACCCTAACCTTAACCCTAACCCTTAACCCTAACCCTTAACCACACTGCTAACCCTAACCTTAACCCTAACCCTTAACCCTAACCCTTAACCACACTGCTAACCCTAACCTTAACCCTAACCCTTAACCCTAACCTTAACCCTAACCCTTAACCCTAACCCTTAACCACACTGCTAACCCTAACCTTAACCCTAACCCTTAACCCTAACCCTTAACCACACTGCTAACCCTAACCCTTAACCCTAACCCTTAACCACACTGCGAACCCTAACCTTAAATTAAGACACAATAATCACGTATATTTTTCATACATTTGTAGGATATTGTCAATTGACTATGTGGCAGTGGTAGGTAGTGACAACCATTCTGCTGTGCTTCGGTGCCTGTTTATGGTATGACCTAAATAAGGCGTGTCCCTGTCAAAATGTAATGCGATTTCAAGCTTTAGCCTCAAGATGGCGGTAAATGTAGAGTTATTAAACCAGAGATTACTGGTAGGCCAGTTATATAAAACAAGTGTTGGGTGGAGCTGTAGGTAATAAGAAAGAGGCGCGGTGGAAAATCAAACCTGTGACCAGCTAGCTGACATCTAATACACGGACCACTGACAGGGCCTTGCAGAAAATGAACCGTTATGTCGGCAACATTGTCTTTTGTCTTGAGACATATATATGAACGTACTTCACATTGTTAAGAGGAACTTGGTCATAGTGTGGGATATCAACAACAAAAAAACTGTTGTGATGTCCATTCCATCAACTTCCTGTTTTGTGTTACGAAACAGGAAGTGAAGAAAGGGTGTGATGTTGAGTTTGGGGTCCTCGCAGACTCACAGACTTGATTGGAAACGAACCAAGTTGGAACATTATGGCGAGCGTCACTGAGGGTTCATCTATGGATCAAGATCCTACAAATGCGTATGAAAATGTGACAGCCAACCAGCAGGACAACAGAGACAGCTCAGGATTAGCTCAGCACTCAAGCAGAAGAGTCTACAGATTAATTGCTGTGGGTTTTGGATCGCTGTGTGTCCTACAAGTCCTTCTTAACGTCTCTCTGCGTTTAGTCGACAACCTGAGCGAAGCGAGAGTCCAGTTGGCCTGTGAGAAAGACGTCCGCAAGATATGTCCCCAAGACTGGATAATACAGTACGGCTGCAGTTGTTATTTCATCTCCCTTGACACTAAAAACTGGACTGAGAGTAGACAGGACTGTCTGGACAGAGGAGCAGACCTCGTGATCATAAACAGCAGAGTGGAACAAGTATTCATCAAAACATTGGGCCACAGAACCTGGATCGGTCTGACTGACAGAGAAGTTGAGGGAACCTGGAGATGGGTGGACGGGACAGGACCGACCGCAAGTTATTGGACTACAACCAGCGAACCGAATGGAGGAGCTGAAGAGAACTGTGCTGAGATTATCGGCATTCACAATGACCCGGTATTGGCCTGGAATGATCTACCATGTTACGATGAACAGCGTTGGATCTGTGAGAGGTCGTTGGTTCTGTGAGAGTTCGTTGGTTCTGTGAGAGGTCGTTGGTTCTGTGAGAGTTCGTTGGTTCTGTGAGAGTTTGTTGGTTCTGTGAGAGGTCGTTGGTTCTGTGAGAGTTCGTTGGTTCTGTGAGAGTTCGTTGGTTCTGTGAGAGTTTGTTGGATCTGTGAGAGTTTGTTGGTTCTGTGAGAGTTTGTTGGTTCTGTGAGAGGTCGTTGGTTCTGTGAGAGTTTGTTCGTTCTGTGAGAGGTCGTTGGTTCTGTGAGATTCAGCCCTAACACCTACAATAGTATCCACATCCATTCCAGAACCCACCAAACAACATTATTTTAAGCAAGTCACCATTCATTTAGGGGAAAAGCAGGTTCCGCATTGATAAGAGTAACGTTTTTTCTCTCTCTTTTGACTCCTTTCTCACAGGTTTTTGCATTGCCCCCATGCTCATTTAACACGTGTTGAATTCCTTTGTTGTATAATGACCCAGAGTCTGAATAGTTCCATGAAAATCCTAATCAATCCTATATGTTAAAACACTTGTAAGAACTTTATATGGTCACTGATAGTGTTTTCTAATGGTCTCCCGACATTATATTGTGATATGTATGCATTTCAGTAATTTATGGACTTATCTGTTGATTTGTGAACACTGTACTGTACATTTTACTCAGGGGTACAACTTTCACTGGGGACAGGGGGGGACATGCCCCCCCCCACCACCCAGTTTTAATCATTGGAATGTGATATAAAACGAGGCAACGGTGTGCTTTAGGACCATGCAGACACCTCCGAGCCGTCTGGTAGGCTGTTTGGAGTGCTTACCCAACTGAATAAAACTATTTTTTAACATGTTTAAAAAAAAAAAAAAATTAAGTTATGCCCCTCCCACTTCAAAAACCAAAGTTGCGCCCCTGATTTTACTACACGTCGTCATTGGGCTAGCATGGCTATTCGTGCCCCCTTTTCGTTATTCATTTGTACTTTACAGAGGATGTGGTGCTTTAGGGCAGCACAACGTTTGTTTTTGGAAGTTATTATTGTAATTATCAGCTATGTCATGTGTTTTTGTTAAGATATTTTGACAATATTTTACTGTTCTTTAAGAGCACATCATGTACTGTAAATGTACTTAACACCTGGCTGTAATGAAGAACGTTGTCAGGCTGAGGCCTATAGGCTACTGGATATTTACATTTAAAACTGTACATTTCATTTATAATTACATTTTTATGTGAAACAACATTATTGTTATTGGCCCCTGTCTACATTCACCTCTTTGGCTCGTTTTACATTCACGAGTGAATGACTCCTCTCTGGTGATGTATGGGATGTGTAGTTTTAGAGTGTAGAGAACAAGTTGTACTGATGTGGATTAGAACAAACGACCCAACCATCTAGATACAGTGTTGGATTAGAACAAACAACCCAACCATCTAGATACAGTGTTGGATTAGAACAAACAACCCAACCATCTAGATACAGTGTTGGATTAGAACAAACAACCCAACCATCTAGATACAGTGTTGGATTAGAACAAACAACCCAACCATCTAGATACAGTGTTGGATTAGAACAAACGACCCAACCATCTAGATACAGTGTTGGATTAGAACAAACGACCCAACCATCTAGATACAGTGTTGGATTAGAACAAACAACCCAACCATCTAGATACAGTGTTGGATTAGAACAAACAACCCAACCATCTAGATACAGTGTTGGATTAGAACAAACGACCCAACCATCTAGATACAGTGTTGGATTAGAACAAACAACCCAACCATCTAGATACAGTGTTGGATTAGAACAAACAACCCAACCATCTAGATACAGTGTTGGATTAGAACAAACAACCCAACCATCTAGATACAGTGTTGGATTAGAACAAACAACCCAACCATCTAGATACAGTGTTGGATTAGAACAAACGACCCAACCATCTAGATACAGTGTTGGATTAGAACAAACAACCCAACCATCTAGATACAGTGTTGGATTAGAACAAACAACCCAACCATCTAGATACAGTGTTGGATTAGAACAAACAACCCAACCATCTAGATACAGTGTTGGATTAGAACAAACGACCCAACCATCTAGATACAGTGTTGGATTAGAACAAACAACCCAACCATCTAGATACAGTGTTGGATTAGAACAAAGACCCAACCATCTAGATACAGTGTTGGATTAGAACAAACGACCCAACCATCTAGATACAGTGTTGGATTAGAACAAACAACCCAACCATCTAGATACAGTGTTGGATTAGAACAAACAACCCAACCATCTAGATACAGTGTTGGATTAGAACAAACAACCCAACCATCTAGATACAGTGTTGGATTAGAACAAACGACCCAACCATCTAGATACAGTGTTGATTAGAACAAACAACCCAACCATCTAGATACAGTGTTGGATTAGAACAAACAACCCAACCATCTAGATACAGTGTTGGATTAGAACAAACAACCCAACCATCTAGATACAGTGTTGGATTAGAACAAACAACCCAACCATCTAGATACAGTGTTGGATTAGAACAAACAACCCAACCATCTAGATACAGTGGTGGATTAGAACAAACGACCCAACCATCTAGATACAGTGTTGGATTAGAACAAACAACCCAACCATCTAGATACAGTGTTGGATTAGAACAAACAACCCAACCATCTAGATACAGTGTTGGATTAGAACAAACGACCCAACCATCTAGATACAGTGTTGGATTAGAACAAACGACCCAACCATCTAGATACAGTGTTGGATTAGAACAAACAACCCAACCATCTAGATACAGTGTTGGATTAGAACAAACAACCCAACCATCTAGATACAGTGTTGGATTAGAACAAACAACCCAACCATCTAGATACAGTGTTGGATTAGAACAAACAACCCAACCATCTAGATACAGTGTTGGATTAGAACAAACAACCCAACCATCTAGATACAGTGTTGGATTAGAACAAACAACCCAACCATCTAGATACAGTGTTGGATTAGAACAAACGACCCAACCATCTAGATACAGTGTTGGATTAGAACAAACAACCCAACCATCTAGATACAGTGTTGGATTAGAACAAACGACCCAACCATCTAGATACAGTGTTGGATTAGAACAAACAACCCAACCATCTAGATACAGTGTTGGATTAGAATAAACAACCCAACCATCTAGATACAGTGTTGGATTAGAACAAACAACAACCATCTAGATATAGTAGTGGATTAGAATAAACAACCCAACCATCTAGATACAGTGTTGGATTAGAACAAACAACCCAACCATCTAGATATAGTAGTGGATTAGAATAAACAACCCAACCATCTAGATACAGTGTTGGATTAGAACAAACAACCCAACCATCTAGATACAGTGTTGGATTAGAACAAACAACCCAACCATCTAGATACAGTGCTGGATTAGAACAAACGACCCAACCACCTAGATACAGTAGTGGATTAGAACAAACAACCCAACCACTAGATACAGTAGTGGATTAGAACAAACAACCCAACCATCTAGATACAGTGTTGGATTAGAACAAACAACCCAACCATCTAGATACAGTGTTGGATTAGAACAAACAACCCAACCATCTAGATACAGTGTTGGATTAGAACAAACAACCCAACCATCTAGATACAGTGTTGGATTAGAACAAACAACCCAACCATCTAGATACAGTGTTGGATTAGAACAAACAACCCAACCATCTAGATACAGTGTTGGATTAGAACAAACAACCCAACCATCTAGATACAGTGTTGGATTAGAACAAACAACCCAACCATCTAGATACAGTAGTGGATTAGAACAAACAACCCAACCATCTAGATACAGTAGTGGATTAGAACAAACAACCCAACCATCTAGATACAGTGTTGGATTAGAACAAACAACCATCTAGATACAGTGTTGGATTAGAACAAACAACCATCTAGATACAGTGGCGACGACATATTATATTATTATTATTGTATTATTACGTTTGTGTATGTTTGGTTATCACCGTATCACGTTCCAGTTTTAAATGTCTCTTTGGACAAAGTGAAGTGTGTGTCTTTCACGTTTTCCAACTTTTACTTGCTTGCATCTTGAATAAAAAAAAACAAACATGCAAATGAATGTGGTTGAAATGTGTTTTTTTTTCACTCCATGTTTCAAATTAAAGTTTGTGAAGTGGGTGGATTTCCAGACTAAATGAAACATGACATCTTTTCTTCTACTGCCGTGTGTTCCGGACTTTACACCCACGTCCAATGAACTCTCTAACTTACCATCCATCAACTCCCTCTCCGTCACCTGGGCTCGTTGATATTTGATCCATAAAGCATATTCTGACTGTTTCACGTAAACCTTTAAAAAAAAACTTGAAACGGCCTCCCGAGTGGCGCAGCGGTCTAAGGCACTGCGTCGCAGCGCTTGAGGTGTCCACTACAAACCCGGGTTCAATCCCAGGCTGTGTCACAAGCGGGCCGTGACCGGGAGACCCATGAGGCGGTGCACAATTGGCCCAGCGTTGAAAGAAAGAACAAATGTTACCACAAATATTATGGTTAAACTCAAATATACTAATTGATAAAAAAAAAAAAACAATATTTTGTTTGTAAAAGGTATAATCTTTGTAAATTATATCATAAATAGGAGTGGTGGAGTTATAACACACTCAGCTAACAAGAACATATGGAAATGTCTGGAGATGTCTGTTCTACTCAAAATTACAACCAACTAATTGCAGCACTACCGCAACAATAGAAGAGGCAAGTGGAAGTGGGAGAAGGAACTTGTCTGTCGGTATTAAAGACCCAAAATTGGCTAAAGAAAATTGTCCTTCTGTAGCACAGTTGGTAGAGCATGGCGCTTGTAACGCCACTAGGATAGTGGGTTCGATTCCCGGGACCACCCATACGTAGAATGTATGCACACATGACTGTAAGTCTCTTTGGATAAAAGCGTCTGCTAAATGACATGTATTATATTATTATAAAAGTTTAATTTAAGGACCAAAAAATGTACGTCCCTGCAATATAGATGGACGATCCAAGCACACAGCCAAGACAACGCAGGAGTGGTCTCTGAATGTTCTTGAGTGGCCCATCCAGAGTTTGGACTTGAACCCGTTCTAACATTTTTGAGAGAGAGATTTAACACTGGAGGTCAGGGGTTATATCTCATCAATAAACCTTCCTCTACTGCTGCTGCCTGTTACCTTCTAATGTGTGATCATGGAAGCATCCCAAATGGCACCCTATTCCCTATATAGTGCACTACTTTAGAACGGCACCCTATTCCCTATATAGTACACTACTTTAGAATGGCACCCTATTCCCTATTTAGTACACCACTTTAGAATGGCACCTTATTCCCTATATAGTACACTACTTTAGAATGGCACCCTATTCCCTATATAGTACACTACTTTAGAATGGCACCTTATTCCCTATATAGTACACTACTTTAGAATGGCACCCTATTCCCTATATAGTACACTACTTTAGAATGGCACCCTATTCCCTATATAGTACACTACTTTAGAATGGCACCCTATTCCCTATATAGTACACTACTTTAGAATGGCACCCTATTCCCTATATAGTGCACTACTTTAGAACGGCACCCTATTCCCTATATAGTACACTACTTTAGAATGGCACCCTATTCCCTATATAGTATACTACTTTAGAACGGCACCCTATTCCCTATATAGTGCACTACTTTAGAACGGCACCCTATTCCCTATATAGTACACTACTTTAACCAGAACCATATGAGCCTTGGTCAAAAGTAGAGCACTGTATATATCGGGTGTCATTTGGGACTCACACAGAGAATGACTCCCAGTACATAGTATATCCAGTATACAGTATTCCCTGCGGTTCAGCTGATGAACGTGTGAATGGTTACACCCCCTCCCCCCTCCCTCCCCCCTCCCTATTCCCTCCCTCCCTCCCTCCCTCCCTATTCCCTCCCTCCCTCCCTCCCTCCCCCTCCCTCCCTCCCTCCCTAGTGCACCCTCCCTCCCTCCCTCCCTCAGCTTTAAAGTCAGGATTGTGAAGGCAACCTAGACATAGAGTCACAGACAGCAGAAATAATATCTGTTTAAAGCCAGCGAATAGATTCACCGCTCTTTGCTTTTAGTTCAGGAAACGTTGACAACAAAATCCGTTGTAAACAAAAATATTTAGATAAACAACATTTATTTACACACAGTGAGAAATAACAACGAGGATTTTACTTGAAATGTGTATACAAAAAACAATATGCTAATATGATAAAATGTACATTATCATCACAAGTCATTGTATATACTGTATGTAAATAATATGTTAACCCATAACAATGATTAGGCGTTTTTGGATCTGAGACCAGGCTGTATTTAGGAAGAAGTAGCCTTGGTTGGATTGCTTTTTACATAATGGAGATTATTGCATTTAAAACATACATAATGAAAACAAATACAGAAACACTCCACAATACCAATGGAAGAATCACAGGTCTACACTATTGTACCACTACAACCAAAGAGACGGAGGGAAAGAAAGAACAAAAGAACGCATTCTTTAAAAAGAGAGTTAGGTACATGACAGAGAAACAAAGAGAGATTGGTCCATACATTGTGCATATAGGAAGAACAGTCAGAGAGGAGGAATAAGGACAGTCAGGGAGGAGGAATAAGGACAGTCAGAGAGGAGGGATAAGGACAGTCAGAGAGGAGGAATAAGGACAGTCAGAGAGGAGGAATAAGGACAGTCAGAGAGGATGAATAAGGACAGTCAGGGAGGTGGAATAAGGACAGTCAGAGAGGAGGAATAAGGACAGTCAGAGAGGAGGAATAAGGACAGTCAGAGAGGAGGGATAAGGACAGTCAGAGAGGAGGAATAAGGACAGTCAGAGAGGAGGAATAAGGACAGTCAGAGAGGAGGAATAAGGACAGTTAGGGAGGAGGAATAAGGACAGTCAGAGAGGAGGAATAAGACCAGTCAGAGAGGAGGAATAAGGACAGTCAGAGATGAGGAATAAGGACAGTTAGGAGGAGGAATAAGGACAGCCAGGAAGGAGGAATAAGGACAGTCAGAGAGGAGGAATAAGGACAGTCAGAGAGGAGGAATAGGACAGTCAGAGAGGAGGAATAAGGACAGTCAGAGAGGAGGAATAAGGACAGTCAGAAGGAGGAATAAGGTCAGTCAGAGAGGAGGAATAACTGACAGTCAGGGAGGAGGAATAAGGACAGTCAGAGAGGAGGAATAAGGACAGTCAGAGAGGAGGAATAAGGACAGTCAGAGAGGAGGAATAAGGACAGTCAGAGAGGAGGAATAAGGACAGTCAGAGAGGAGGAATAAGACCAGTCAGAGAGGAGGAATAAGACCAGTCAGAGAGGAGGAATAAGGACAGTCAGAGATGAGGAATAAGGACAGTTAGGGAGGAGGAATAAGGACAGCCAGGAAGGAGGAATAAGGACAGTCAGAGAGGAGGAATAAGGACAGTCAGAGAGGAGGAATAAGGACAGTCAGAGAGGAGGAATAAGGACAGTCAGAGAGGAGGAATAAGGACAGTCAGAGAGGAGGAATAAGGACAGTCAGAGAGGAGGAATAAGGACAGTCAGGGAGGAGGAATAAGGACAGTCAGAGAGGAGGAATAAGGACAGTCAGAGAGGAGGAATAAGGACAGTCAGAGAGGAGGAATAAGGACAGTCAGAGAGGAGGAATAAGGACAGTCAGAGAGGAGGAATAAGACCAGTCAGAGAGGAGGAATAAGGGCAGTCAGAGAGGAGGAATAAGGACAGTCAGAGAGGAGGGATAAGGACAGTCAGAGAGGAGGAATAGGGACAGTCAGGGAGGAGGAATAAGGACAGTCAGAGAGGAGGAATAAGGACAGTCAGGGAGGAGGAATAAGGACAGTCAGAGAGGAGGAATAAGGACAGTCAGAGAGGAGGAATAAGGACAGTCAGAGAGGAGGAATAAGGACAGTCAGAGAGGAGGAATAAGGACAGTCAGAGAGGAGGAATAAGGACAGTCAGAGAGGAGGAATAAGGACAGTCAGGGAGGAGGAATAAGGACAGTCAGAGAGGAGGAATAAGGACAGTAAGAGAGGAGGAATAAGGACAGTCAGAGAGGAGGAATAAGGACAGTCAGAGAGGAGGGATAAGGACAGTCAGAGAGGAGGAATAAGGACAGTCAGAGAAGAAAATTAGGAACAGTTTTGTCTGACTGCAGTCATAACAGAACAGAACATAACAGAACAGTTTTTTAAGACGGTATTTGTTTCCTGTTGTACATGTTGTCTTGTCCTGAAGTTCTAGCAGTCAGTCTCTGCCTTGGTCTGTCCTAGCAGTCAGTCTCTGCGTTGGTCTGTCTTGTCCTGTAGTTCTAGCAGTCAGTCTCTGCCTTGGTCTGTCTTGTCCTGTAGTCCTAGCAGTCAGTCTCTGCCTTGGTCTGTCTTGTCCTGTAGTCCTAGCAGTCAGTCTCTGCCTTGGTCTGTCTTGTCCTGTAGTCCTAGCAGTCAGTCTCTGCCTTGGTCTGTCTTGTCCTGTAGTCTTAACAGTCAATCTCTGTCTTGGTCTGTCTTGTCCTGTAGTCCTAGCAGTCAGTCTCTGCATGGGTCTGTCTTGTCCTGTAGTCCTAGCAGTCAGTCTCTGCCTTGGTCTGTCTTGTCCTGTAGTCATAACAGTCAGTCTCTGCCTTGGTCTGTCTTGTCCTGTAGTCCTAGCAGTCAGTCTCTGCCTTGGTCTGTCTAGTCCTGTAGTCATAACTGTCAGTCTCTGCCTTGGTCTGTCTAGTCCTGTAGTCACAACAGTCAGTCTCTGCCTTTGTCTGTCTTGTCCTGTAGTCCTAGCAGTCAGTCTCTGCCTTGGTCTGTCTTGTCCTGTAGTCATAACAGTCAGTCTCTGCCTTGGTCTGTCTAGTCCTGTAGTCATAACAGTCAGTCTCTGCCTTGGTCTGTCTTGTCCTGTAGTCCTAGCAGTCAGTCTCTGCCTTGGTCTGTCTTGTCCTGTAGTCCTAGCAGTCAGTCTCTGCCTTGGTCTGTCTTGTCCTGTAGTCATAACAGTCAGTCTCTGCCTTGGTCTGTCTTGTCCTGTAGTCATAACAGTCAGTCTCTGCCTTGGTCTGTCTTGTCCTGTAGTCCTAGCAGTCAGTCTCTGCCTTGGTCTGTCTGATGACCTGTAGTCCTAGCAGTCAGTCTCTGCCTTGGTCTGTCTGATGACCTGTAGTCCTAGCAGTCAGTCTCTGCCTTGGTCTGTCTGATGACCTGTAGTCCTAGCAGTCAGTCTCTGCCTTGGTCTGTCTTGTCCTGTTGTCCTAGCAGTCAGTCTCTGCCTTGGTCTGTCTTGTCCTGTAGTCATAACAGTCAGTCTCTGCCTTGGTCTGTCTTGTCCTGTAGTCCTAGCAGTCAGTCTCTGCCTTGGTCTGTCTTGTCCTGTAGTCCTAGCAGTCAGTCTCTGCCTTGGTCTGTCTGATGACCTGTCCCATGTGGCGCAGAGCATATGAAAGTGGAGTTACATTGTTAATTTAGGAAGAGGAAGAATGATGCCTAAGCTTGTGAAGACGTGTGTTGTCTTGTACTGCAGTTGTAGCAGTCACTTTGTCTCTGCCCTGGTGTGATGACATGGCTTGACCTGGGTCCCATCATGATCAGAGCAGAACACTTCAGGTCACTCAGTGTGCTTTCGATTGTTATGTATACTGTAGCCTGTAGCTGTTATCTGTAGTAGTCACTAGTAGTCTGCAGGTCTGTGTAGTCTGTAGCTGTTATCTGTCAGTCACTAGTCTGTGTAGCCAGTAGCCTAAATAGTCTGTAATAGTCTGTAGTAGCCTGTAGTAGCCTGTATTGTCTGTAATAGTCTGTAGTAGCCTAAGTAGCCTGTAATAGTCTGTAATAGTCTGTAGTAGCCTGTAGTAGTCTGTAGTAGTCTGAAGTAACCTGTAATAGTCTGTAGTAGCCTGTAGTAGCATGTAGTAGTCTGTAGTAGTCTGTAGTAGTCTGTAGTAGCCTGTAGTAGCCTGTAGTAGTCTGTAGTAGTCTGAAGTAACCTGTAATAGTCTGTAGTAGTCTGTAGTAGCCTGTAGTAGCCTGTAATAGTCTGTAATAGTCTGTAGTAGCCTGTAGTAGCCTGTAATTGTCTGTAATAGTCTGTAGTAGCCTGTAGTAGCCTGTAATAGTCTGTAATAGTCTGTAGTAACCTGTAGTAGTCTGTAGTAGCCTGTAGTCGTCTGTAGTAGCATGTAGTAGTCTGTAGTAGCCTGTAGTAGTCTGTAGTAGCCTGTAGTAGTCTGTAGTAGCCTGTAGTAGTCTGTAGTAGCCTGTAATAGTCTGTAGTAGCCTGTAATAGTCTGTAGTAGCCTGTAGTAGTCTGTAGTAGCCTGTAGTAGTCTGTAGTAGCCTGTAGTAGTCTGTAGTAACCTGTAGTAGTCTGTAGTAGCCTGTAGTAGTCTGTAGTAGCCTGTAGTAGTCTGTAGTAGCCTGTAGTAGTCTGTAGTAGCCTGTAGTAGCCTGTAGTAGCCTGTAGTAGTCTGTAATAGTCTGTAGTAGCCTGTAGTAGCCTGTAATTGTCTGTAATAGTCTGTAGTAGCCTGTAGTAGCCTGTAATAGTCTGTAATAGTCTGTAGTAGCCTGTAGTAGCCTGTAGTAGTCTGTAGTAGCCTGTAGTAGTCTGTAGTAGCCTGTAGTAGTCTGTAGTAGCCTGTAGTAGTCTGTAGTAGTCTGTAGTAGCCTGTAGTAGTCTGTAGTAGCCTGTAGTAGTCTGTAGTAGCCTGTAGTAGTCTGTAGTAGTCTGTAGTAACCTGTAGTAGTCTGTAGTAGCCTGTAGTCTAGTAACCTGCAATAGTCTGTAGTAGTCTGTAGTAGCCTGTAGTAACCTGCAATAGTCTGTAGTAGCCTGTAGTAGTCTGTAGTAACCTGCAATAGTCTGTAGTAGTCTGCAGTAGTCTGTAGTAGCAATAGTCTGTAGTAGTCTGTAGTAGCCTGTAGTAGCCTGTAATAGTCTGTAATAGTCTGTAGTAACCTGTAGTAGCCTGTAGTAGTCTGCAATAGTCTGTAGTAGCCTGTAGTAGTCTGTAGTAGCCTGTAGTAGTCTGTAGTAACCTGCAATAGTCTGTAGTAGCCTGTAGTAGTCTGTAGTAGCCTGTACACTACTGGTCAAAAGTTTGGACACACCAACTCATTCAAGGGTTTCTCTTTATTTTTTACTATTTTCTACATTGTAGAATAATAGGGAAGACATCAAAACTATGAAATAACACATATGGAGTCATGTAGTAACCAAAAAAAGTGTTAAACAAATCAACATATATTTTATATTTGAGATTCTTCAAAGTGGCCAACCTTTGCCTTGATGAAAGCTTTGCACACTATTGGCATTCTCTCAACCAGCTTCATGAGGTAGTCACCTGGAATGCATTTCAATTAACAGGTGTGCCTTCTTAAAAGTTAATTTGTGGAATTTCTTTCCTTCTTGATGCGTTTGAGCCAATCAGTTGTGTTGTGACAAGGTAGGGGTGGTTTTTCGACAATAGCCCTATTTGGTAAAATACCAAGTCCATATTATTGGCAAGAACAGCTCAAATAAGCAAAGAGAAAATACATTCCATCATTACCTTAACCTCTCTGGGATAGGGGACAGTATTTTGACATGCGGATGAAAAGCGTGCCCAAAGTAAACTGCCCGTTACTCAGACCCAGAAGCTAGGATATGCATCTAATTGGTCGATTTGGATAGAAAACACTCCAAAGTTACCAAAACTGTTAAAATAATGTCTGTGAGTGTAACAGAACTGAAACAGAACTGATATGGCAGGCAGAAACCTGAGAAAAGCCATCCAGGAAGTGGGATTTTTTTATGTTTGCAGTTTTCCATTGACAGTATCCAATGACTTAGGACTCAGATTGCAATTCCTTTGGCATCCACTAGATGTCAACAGTCTTTAGAAATGGTTTCAGGCTTGTATTCTGAAAAATGAGGGAGTAAGACATCTCTGAGTGAGTGGACCCTGGGAAGTCCCCAGAGCTGCTGAGCCGATCGAGAGCGCGCCCTTCTTGTTTTTCTTTTATATTGACGAAGCTATGGTCCGGTTGAAATATTATTGATTATTATGACTAAAAACAACCCGAGGGTTGATTATCAACATCATTTGACATGTTTCTATGAACTTTACTGATACTTTTTAGATTTTTCGTCTGCTTGTTGTGACTGACTTTGAACCAATGGATTACTGAGGTTTTTGGATATAAAGATGGACTTCATAGAACAAAACAAACATTTGTTGTGTATCTGGGAGTCTTGTGAATGCAACCATATGAAGATCATCAAAGGTAAGTGATTCATTTTATCACTATTTCTGACTTTTGTTACTTCTCTACTTGGCTGGTAACTGCGCTGTCCTCAGATAATCGCATGGTATGCTTTCACTGCAAAGCCTTTTTTAAATCTGGTTGGATTAACAAGATTAAAATTAAATTTAAATTCATCTTTAAACCCGATGTACAACACTTATATGTTTTATGAATTTTTATTATTTCTGTTTTTGAATTTGGCGCTCTTTCACCATATGTTGGCCAGGTGGGACGGTAGCGTCCCACATACCCTAGAGAGGTTTTAAGACATGAAGGTGAGTCAATACAGAACATTTCAAGAACTTTCAAAGTTTCTTCAACCATGAAGTGCTATGATGAATCTGGCTCTCATGAGGACTGCCACAGGAATGGAAGACCCAGAGCTACCTCTGCTACAGAAGGTAAGTCCACTAGAGTTACTAGCCTCAGAAATTGCGGCCCAAATAAATGCTTCACAGAGTTCAAGTAACAGACACATCTCAACATCAACTGTTCATAGGAGACTGTGTGAATCAAGTCTTCATGGTCGAATTGCTGCAAAGAAACCACTGCTAAAGGACACCAATAAGAAGAGATTTGCTTGGGCCAAGAAACACAAGCAATGAACATTTGACCGGTGGAAATTTGTCCTTTGGTCTGATGAGTCCAAATTTGAGATTTTTGGTTCCAACCACCGTTTCTTTGTGAGAGGCAGAGTAGGTGAATGGATGATCTCTGCTTGTTTGGTTCCCACTGTGAAGCATGGAGGAGGAGGTGTGATGGTGCTTTGCTGGTGACACTGTCTGTGATTCATTTAGAATTCAAGGCACACTTAACCAGCATGGCTACCACAGCATTCTGCAGCGATACGCCATCCCATCTGGTTTGGGCTTAGTGGGACTATCAGTTGTTTTTCAACAGGACAATGACCCCCTCCACACCTCCAGGCTGTGTAAGGGCTATTTGACCAAGAAGGAGAGTGATGGAGTACTGCATCAGATAACCTGGCCTCCACAATCCCTCGACCTCAAACAAATTGAGATGGTTTGGGATGAGTTGGACCTCAGAGTGAAGGAAAATCAGCCAACAAGTGCTCAGCATATGTGGGAACTCTTTCAAGACTGTTAGAAAAGCATTCCAGGTGAAGCTGGTTGAGAGAATACCAAGCGTGTGCAAAACTGCCATCAAGGCAAGGGGTGGCTATTTGAAGAATCTCAAATATAAAATATATTGTGATTTGTTTAACACTTTTTTGGTTACTACATGATTCCATATGTGTTATGTCTTCACTATTATTCTACAATGTAGAAAATAGTAAAAATAAAGAAAAACCTTAGAATGAGTAGGTGTTCTAAAACGTTTTACCGGTTGTGTAGTAGCCTGTAATAGTCTGTAATAGTCTGTAGTAGCCTGTAGTAGCCTGTAATAGTCTGTGGTAGCCTGTAATAGTCTGTAGTAGCCTGTAGTAGTCTGTAGTAGGCTGTAGGCCTGTAATAGTCTGTAGTAGCCTGTAGTAGTCTGTCATAGTCTGTAGTAGTCTGTAGGCCTGTCTCTTCTCTTTCCTCCCACCAAGTGGCTCCTCTAGGCTGCCTTCCAAATGCCACTCTATTCCCTTTATAGTGCAGTATTATCCCCCAGTGGCCATAGGGCTCTGGTCAAAAGTAACACACTCTATAGGGAATCGGGTGCCATTTGGGATGTTCTTCTAGAAAGGTGCTCCTTCGCATCTCAGGAGGAGGAGAAGGGCTACCCCTTCTCCTCTACTCCCCCAGCTGGTTCATCTAGTAGGGCCACTCCTTCTCCTCCTCCCTCCCCCAGCTAGTTCATCTAGTAGGGCTACCCCTTCTCCTCCACCAGCTAGTTCATCTAGTAGGGCTACCCCTTCTCCTCTCCTCCCCCAGCTGGTTCATCTAGTAGAGGTACCCCTCCTCTCCTCCTCCTCCTCCCCCAACTGGTTCATCTAGTAGGGGTACCCCCTCCTCTCCTCCTCCTCCCCCAACTGGTTCATCTAGTAGAGGTACCCCCTCCTCTCCTCCTCCTCCCCCAGCTGGTTCATCTAGTAGGGGTACTGCTTCTGTTTCTTCCCTGAGAAACAGGCCATCCAGGTACACAGCAGCATTGCAGCAGCGGCCCCAGCACCCGTACAGTAGTAGGCCCAGCCAATCTCACAGGAACCTAGAGAGAGAGAAATACATTTTGACAGTACAAATGTAAATATTCATGTTTGTGTGAGTATTGGGTTATGGCAGCAGAGTCTGTGGAGGTTGATATGTTTTTGGAGTGTAATTCCCAGTTTTAAGGGCCTATATCTCTATGTGCTAAATTACAGCATCTATGCTAAACGTACGCTAGCATCTTAGCATCTATGCTAAACGTACACTAGCATCTTAGCATCTACGCTAAACGTACGCTAGCATCTTAGCATCTACACTAAAAGCATCCACATGCTTCCCAGTTGAAATAGTTTGGAGAAGTTTGTGTGTATATTATGACAACATTTTGTGAGGTTTTTGTTTGTTTTGTACTTTGGTGAAAGAAAAAAATATATATATTTTTTCTGGAGGCAAGCTGAAGTCTTACGCCCCTTCGTCGGTGATTGGTAAACAGTAGGGATTCTTCAATAAAGTCTTTGTTGACATTCAATGAGAGATGACTTGTTTTCATGCAAAACATGTTATGTAAAGTTGTGTGACTAAAATCACCTCTGCAAAAACGTCAAAAATTTAGGACAAAGAGTTATCTTAGATTAATTTAGTACAATTTTTTGGCTACGGTATCTCAAAATGGACAAGCAGTACTAATGCTGCTTTATTCTCGCTTTTCAAGCGAAGGTCTTTTAAGGACACTCGTTCAGTTCACCTAGCTGAACTGAAGCATGCCGACGCCTTAAGCACACACTAGCATCTTAGCTCCTATGCTAAATGTAACCTAGCATCTTAGCTTCTATGCTAAACGTACACTAGCATCTTAGCTTCTATGCTAAACGTACACTAGCATCTTAGCTTCTATGCTAAATGTACACTAGCATCTTAGCTTCTATGCTAAACGTACACTAGCATCTTAGCTTCTATGCTAAATGTAACCTAGCATCTTAGCTTCTATACGAAACATACACTAGCATCTTAGCTTCTATACTAAACGTACACTGCATCTTAGCTTCTATGCTAAACGTACACTAGCATCTTAGCTTCTATGCTAAACGTACACTAGCATATTAGCTTCCAAATGTTTCCTTTGAGGAAACAGGTCTCGGACTACTTGGCATTTAAGCTTCTGACTTTTCCCTCCCTGTGTGTGAAATAGGGTCATTGTTGCAGACAGTCATTCACTAAACAGTGTTAAAACTGAAGTTAAAACATACATTATTATGCCTCCTTATAACAGACATTATTATGCCTCCTTATAACAGACATTATTATGCCTCCTAATAACAGACATTATTATGCCTCCTTATAACAGACATTATTATGCCTCCTTATAACAGACATTATTATGCCTCCTTATAACAGACATTATTATGCCTCCTAATAACAGACATTATTATGCCTCCTTATAACAGACATTATTATGCCTCCTTATAACAGACATTATTATGCCTCCTTATAACAGACATTATTATGCCTCCTTATAACAGACATTATTATGCCTCCTTATAACAGACATTATTATGCCTCCTTATAACAGACATTATTATGCCTCCTTATAACAGACATTATTATGCCTCCTTATAACAGACATTATTATGCCTCCTAATAACAGACATTATTATGCCTCCTTATAACAGACATTATTATGCCTCCTAATAACAGACATTATTATGCCTCCTTATAACAGACATTATTATGCCTCCTTATAACAGACATTATTATGCCTCCTTATAACAGACATTATTATGCCTCCTTATAACAGACATTATTATGCCTCCTTATAACAGACATTATTATGCCTCCTTATAACAGACATTATTATGCCTCCTTATAACAGACATTATTATGCCTCCTTATAACAGACATTATTATGCCTCCTTATAACAGACATTATTATGCCTCCTTATAACAGACATTATTATGCCTCCTTATAACAGACATTATTATGCCTCCTTATAACAGACATTATTATGCCTCCTTATAACAGACATTATTATGCCTCCTTATAACAGACATTATACCTCTCTATAAGACATTATGCCTCTCTATAAGACATTATACCTCTCTATAAGACATTATACCTCTCTATAAGACATTATACCTCTCTATAACAGACATTATGCCTCTCTATAAGACATTATACCTCTCTATAACATACATTATACCTCTCTATAACAGACATTATCCTTTAATACTCCATAATGTTTCATCTGTAGGTGGCTCCTTTAATATAATGTTTCATCTGTAGGTGTCTCCTTTAATATAATGTTTTATCTGTAGGTGTCTCCTTTAATACTCTGTAATATTTCATCTGTAGCTGTCTCCTTTAATACTCCCTAATATTTCACCTGTAGGTGTCTCCTTTAATACTCCATAATATTTCATCTGTAGGTGTCTCCTTTAATATAATGTTTCATCTGTAGGTGTCTCCTTTAATATAATGTTTCATCTGTAGGTGGCTCCTTTAATATAATGTTTCATCTGTAGCTGTCTCCTTTAATATAATGTTTCATCTGTAGGTGTCTCCTTTAATATAATGTTTTATCTGTAGGTGTCTCCTTTAATACTCTGTAATATTTCATCTGTAGCTGTCTCCTTTAATACTCCATAATATTTCACCTGTAGGTGTCTCCTTTAATACTCCATAATATTTCATCTGTAGGTGCCTCCTTTAATATAATGTTTCATTATGGAGTATTAAAGGAGGGAAGACCAAAATGTGATAAATATACCATCTTTGATGAGTTATTTCTCTGTTATGATTTTAGATACAATGTAATGTATATGTCAACAATCCTTCCTCCAAAACACCATTCTATGAATTACATGTTCTGAAAATCCCTAAATATATTTGTATTTATTTTGTCATGATTTCATGAGGAATCCCGATAGACCTCATAGAAATAAAGGTTAAATAAAAAAATAAAGATACCCCATAGTTACCACAAACTTTATTGGACATTGATTACACTGTGATTATCATTATACCAAAACAGTTGTATAAACAGCCTCACTTTATAGGAACAACAAACCCCATTCTATTCTCTATCTCTAAATCTCCTTCATAGTTGCCTACTAATTCCTGTGGGGGTGATAAGGGCTGACTGTAGAGACATCACAACATCTGTGCTGAGACAAACTGTCTGTTTTCTTCTCCCAATGCATGCTGGGTAGTCCCAGGGGACACCTGACTGTGGCCAAAACGGCACCCCATTCCCTATACAGTGCCTATGTGGCTCTAGTCAAAAGTTGTGCACTATATAGGGAATAAGGTGCGATTTGGGGACCGGCAACTATCTGTCTCTATACGGAGAAGAATGATGCTCAGAATCACTCTCAGAATATAATGACCCTCTACACAACTACAGCTACAGAGTCATCTTCATATAACAAACATTTATGCAGACAGCAACAACACTGATATAACAACTCACATGAATTCCTATCTTTAGGCTGTTTTGGTGTTAAAGTAGCTTCAATACCAATACCAATTCACGGTTTAAAGTCCTACCATTTTGGTTTGTTTATTATTTTTGTGGGGAACATTTGATTGTCAAAATGTTTTCCTATCTTTAGGCTGTTTTGGTGTTAAAGTAGCTACAATACCAATACCAATTCACGGTTTAAAGTCCTACCATTTTGGTTTGTTTATTATTTTGTGGGGAACATTTGATTGTCAAAATGTTTTCCTATCTTTAGGCTGTTTTGGTGTTAAAGTAGCTTCAATACCAATACCAATTCACGGTTTAAAGTCCTACCATTTTGGTTTGTTTATTATTTTTGTGGGGAACATTTGATTGTCAAAATGTTTTGCTTGTTTTTTTTTCTCCCCGGATGATTTTCACAGGGTTAAATGTACATGCAGTGCATTGTGGGAAAGTATTCAGACCCCTTTCATTTTTTGTTCCTTCACAATTTTTGTTACATTAGGAGTGAACTCTGTACGGATCTATGTTGTGGATGGAGGAGCTAAGTCTGTACAGTTCTATGTTGTAAACTCTGTACAGAGGTGTTGTAAACTCTGTACAGATTTACGTGTGGATGGAGGAGTGAACTCTGTACAGTAAACTCTGTACAGATTTACGTCGTGGATGGAGGAGTGAACTCTGTACAGATCTATGTTGTAAACTCTGTACAGAGACATTGTGGATGGAGGAGTGAACTCTGTACAGATCTATGTTGTAAACTCTGTACAGATCTACATTGTGGATGGAGGAGGAATTCTGCGACAATGTTGCAAACTCTGTACATATCTATGTTGTAAACTCTGTACAGATCTATGTTGTAACCTCTGTACAGATCCTGGATGGAGGAGAATCTGTACAGTTCTGTTGTAAACTCTGTACAGATCTATGGTAAACTCTGTACAGATCTAGACCCAGTACAGATCTATGTTGTAAACTCTGTACAGATCTATGTTGTAAACTCTGTACAGATCTACGTCGTGGATGGAGGAGTGAACGAAACTCACCCAGTTCAAACTGGTCGGAGGTGTTGTTGCAGGTCTGTCGGACCTCCTCACTGTCCCAGCCCAGCGGGTAGAGAGCACAGCCAGACCCTATCAGCAGACCTGGGAAGACAGAGAAAACACAGAGAATTAGTCACTACACTTCGAGGAGAAAAGAGAAAACAGGTCAATCAATTTAAGTACTGTAGAACTGTTGGGAAACCAACAGAGAGAGTACAGGCCAGGGTCACAGGAAGACGGATGCGAGCAAGCACTTTATCAAAGACCTTCTGATCATTCGACTAATTCAGGAGAAAATCCACCTAGAGAAGAGACATACAGTGAATCCCAGGCTTCCACCCAGAGACCCAGCTACCCCCTCCTATATTAGCAAGAGACCCAGCTACGCCCTCCTATATTAGCAAGAGACCCAGCTACGCCCTCCTTTATCAGCTAGAGACCCAGCCACCCCCTCCTATATTAGCAAGAGACCCAGCTACGCCCTCCTATATTAGCAAGAGACCCAGCTACACCCTCCTATATTAGCAAGAGACCCAGCTACCCCCTCCTATATTAGCAAGAGACCCAGCTACCTCCTCCTATATTAGCAAGAGACCCAGCTACCCCTCCTATATTAGCAAGAGACCCAGCTACCCCTCCTATATTAGCTAGAGACCCAGCTACGCCCTCCTTTATTAGCTAGAGACCCAGCTACGCCCTCCTATATTAGCAAGAGACCCAGCTACGCCCTCCTATATTAGCAAGAGACCCAGCTACGCCCTCCTATATTAGCAAGAGACCCAGCTACGCCCTCCTATATTAGCAAGAGACCCAGCTACACCCTCCTATATTAGCAAGAGACCCAGCTACCCCCTCCTATATTAGCTAGAGACGCAGCTACCCCCTCCTATATCAGCTAGAGACCCAGCTACCCCCTCCTATATTAGCAAGAGACCCAGCTACCCCCTCCTATATTAGCTAGAGACCCAGCTACCCCCTCCTATATTAGCTAGAGACCCAGCTACCTCCTCCTATATTAGCTAGAGACCCAGCTACCCCCTCCTATATTTGCAAGAGACCCAGCTACCTCCTCCTATATCAGCTAGAGACCCAGCTTGTCAGGACCCGGTTACGAACCCGGGTCTCCAGAGTGAGAAACAGTCACTTAACCAACTGAGCCACGAATAGTCGGCAGAACCCAGAAGATGAGGCAGACACAGCAGTACTTGAGACGGTGTATTTAATGAAGTAAAAAGTGAAGTTCTTCAGGAAAACATGTAACTCCACAACCTCAAAAGGAATTCCACAAGAACTGTTTGTCCTCCAAGACAAAAGGTAAATCCACAAGGTGGAAGGTATAACAAAAAAATAAAAAGCAAAAAACAAAAAGAACAAAAAACAGAATTCCACAATATATATAGATACTTTTATCCAAAAAACAAATTCAAGAACGAACCCAAAAAGCGCCATGCTCTACCAACTGAGCTACAGAAGGACCACAAGAGAGTCCACCGGGAACAATAAGCGTTCACAGAGTACTAGGGCTGGGTGCTAACATACAAACACAGTGCACAGAACTGAGGAAAACAAAGGGTTTAAATACAATCAGGGGAAACGAGGCACAGGTGCAAATAATAATGGGGATCAAGGGAAAACAAAAGGTCAAAAGGCACAGTGGGGGCATCTAGTGACCAAAAACCGGAACAACCCTGGCCAAATCCTGACACAGCTACCCCCTCCCATATTAGCAAGAGACCCAGCTACGCCCTCCTATATTAGCAAGAGACCCAGCTACCCCCTCCTATATTAGCTAGAGACCCAGCTACCCCCTCCTATATTAGCTAGAGACCCAGCTACCCCCTCCTATATTAGCTAGAGACCCAGCTACCCCCTCCTATATTAGCAAGAGACCCAGCTACCCCCTCCTATATTAGCTAGAGACCCAGCTACCCCCTCCTATATTAGCTAGAGACCCAGCTACCCCCTCCTATATTTGCTAGAGACCCAGCTACCTCAAGTAATCTCCTATATCAGCTAGAGACCCAGGTTGTCAGGACCCGGTTATGAACCCGGGTCTCAGAGTGAGAAACAGTCACTTAACCAACTGAGCCACGAATAGTCGGCAGAACCCAGAAGATGAGGCAGACACAGCAGTACTTGAGACGATGTATTTAATGAAGTAAAAAGTGAAGTTCTTCAGGAAAACATGTAACTCCACAACCTCAAAAGGAAGTTCCACAAGAACTGTTTGTCCTCCAAGACAAAAGGTAAATCCACAAGGTGGAAGGTATAGCACAAAAAAGCCTCAAAAGATACTCAAAAACAAACAAGAACAAAAAACATAATTCCACAATATATATATGCCATTTAGCAGACGCTTTTATCCAAAGCGACTTACAGTCATGTGTGCATACATTCTACGTTCCATGGGTGGTCCCGCTGGAATCAAACCCACTACCCTAGCGTTACAAGCGCCATGCTCTACCAACTGAGCTACAGAAGGACCACAAGAGAGTCCACCGGGAACAACAAGAGTTCACAGAGTACTAGGGCTGTCCAGGTGCACTAACATACAAACACAGAGCAAAGAACTGAGGAAAACAAAGGGTTCTTAAATACAATCAGTGGGGAAACGAGGCCAGGTGCAAATAGTGGGTCTGGAGTCAGGTAGGGTGGAGGTGAATGGTCCTTGACTGTCTCTCAAAGCACTTCATGATGAGAGTGCTACGGGGCGGTAGGAGTTACCTTAGCTAAATGGGGATCAAGGGAAAACAAAAGGTCAAAAGGCACAATGGGGGCATCTAGTGACCAAAACCGGAACAACCCTGGCCAAATCCTGACACAGCTATGCCGTCTGGGCCTCCCATATTAGCTAGAGACCCAGCTACTCCCTCCTATATCAGCTAGAGACCCAGCTACCCCTCCTATATTAGCTAGAGACCAAGCTACCCCTTCAAGACATATTAACTCAGAGACCCAGCTACCCCCTCCTATATTAGCTAGAGACCAAGCTACCCCCTCCTATATTAGCTAGAGACCAAGCTACCCCCTCCTATATTAGCTAGAGACCCAGCTACCCCCTCCTATATTAGCTAGAGGCCACGGGCTTGAAATGCTGCATGCTGGATACCAGAGCCTGTCTCGGAGAATCACCCTGTAGGTTGCCTGGTGAATTGGGGTCTGCCATTACATTAGTTTATAATCCCCTTCAATTTGACTCTCTCCAAGCTATCGGTTTAGAAGTGCAGGATGGGGGAGTAGGGAGAGGAGAGGGAAGAGCGAGGGAACAAATGAAGGCAGCCTGATTACCACTGCTAGCCAGGGTTGCCTCATTACATCTAGCACAGATAACCACATGCTAACTAACACAGCTGGCCAAGACAGACAGACACCCACACACACGCACAGTTTACATATGAGAGAGAGAGAGAGAGAGAGAGAGAGAGAGAGAGAGAGAGAGAGAGAGAGAGAGATAATGAGAGAGAGAGAGAGAGAGAGAGAGAGAGAGAGAGAGAGAGAGAGAGAGAGAGAGAGAGAGAGAGAGAGAGAGAGAGATAAGAGAGAGAGAGAGAGAGAGAGAGAGAGAGAGATAATGAGAGAGAGATAATGAGAGAGAGAGAGAGAGAGAGAGAGAGAGAGAGAGAGAGAGAGAGAATGAGAGAGAGATAATGAGAGAGAGAGAGAGAGAGAGAGAGAGAGAGAGAGAGAGAGAGAGAGAATGAGAGAGAGAGAGAGAGAGAGAGAGAGAGAGAGAGATAGAGGAGAGAGAGAGAGAGAGAGAGAGAGAGATAATGAGAGAGAGAGAGAGAGAGAGAGAGAGAGAGAGAGAGAGAGAGTGAGAGAGAGAGATATCTACATACACATCTACATTTTTAATACCTCATACTGAATACAGATTGGCCTGAGGACTCTAACCGAATCGTTCCGCTGCTCTATGTTTGGGCACATACTTCAGTCTGAGTCTGCCGTCGTTGAAGTCAAAAAGCAGAGATGTTGTACAAAACATCGGTCATCAGAACACCCGTTGTTCCAAACTCCATTTTAGACCAGACTGACTTAAAGACCGTCGTGATCCTATGTACTCAATCTTGACAGTAGAATAATTGTTTCTGAAAAAAACCAATATCAATGCCACATAGGCCGTTATCAAAAGGATTTGTTGCATTTTAAAGGCAGTCGCCATTTAAGAACGTCAGACAATTACAATAAACATGTGACGAACCAACACCTTCATTACAATAAACTAACACCATCAGACAGAACCTGTGGTCCATCCTATGGGACTGATTGAAGCTGTGGTCCATCCTATGGGACTGATAGAAGCTGTGGTCCATCCTATGGGACTGATAGAAGCTGTGGTCCATCCTATGGGACTGATTGAAGCTGTGGTCCATCCTATGGGACTGATAGAAGCTGTGGTCCATCCTATGGGACTGATAGAAGCTGTGGTCCATCCTATGGGACTGATAGAAGCTGTGGTCCATCCTATGGGACTGATAGAAGCTGTGGTCCATCCTATGGGACTGATTGAAGCTGTGGTCCATCCTATGGGACTGATAGAAGCTGTGGTCCATCCTATGGGACTGATTGAAGCTGTGGTCCATCCTATGGGACTGATAGAAGCTGTGGTCCATCCTATGGGACTGATAGAAGCTGTGGTCCATCCTATGGGACTGATAGAAGCTGTGGTCCATCCTATGGGACTGATAGAAGCTGTGGTCCATCCTATGGGACTGATAGAAGCTGTGGTCCATCCTATGGGACTGATAGAAGCTGTGGTCCATCCTATGGGACTGATTGAAGCTGTGGTCCATCCTATGGGACTGATAGAAGCTGTGGTCCATCCTATGGGACTGATAGAAGCTGTGGTCCATCCTATGGGACTGATAGAAGCTGTGGTCCATCCTATGGGACTGATTGAAGCTGTGGTCCATCCTATGGGACTGATAGAAGCTGTGGTCCATCCTATGGGACTGATTGAAGCTGTGGTCCATCCTATGGGACTGATAGAAGCTGTGGTCCATCCTATGGGACTGATTGAAGCTGTGGTCCATCCTATGGGACTGATTGAAGCTGTGGTCCATCCTATGGGACTGATAGAAGCTGTGGTCCATCCTATGGGACTGATAGAAGCTGTGGTCCATCCTATGGGACTGATTGAAGCTGTGGTCCATCCTATGGGACTGATTGAAGCTGTGGTCCATGTCTACAGTAAAACTCGTTATATCCATTCCTCGCTGCCAACATTTGCAAAAAAATGGTACTCTATTACATCGCTCCACGACTGTCTAACTTCTTCTAGATGACCGTTGATTTAAAAAAAAAACTCAAACCAAATCAGATTGAACGTTTTTTAAAATCATGTAAAAAAAGAACACAAAAATACTGTTTTTACTATTTTGTTAATTTGATATGCAGATTTTTTACAGAATTAGAAGGTTCCCTCTATTACAGTTTCTGTACTATGTTTCAGTCGTGACACATTTAGTGGGTTGGTCAGGAATTCAGGGAAATATTTCAAATATTCAATACAAACTAAGTGTGTGAATATGTCAACCTGACATGTTGGAAGACTTGTGCTGAACGTTTTGGGGGAAAATAGGACACTATTTACAAGAATAAATTCAACCCCCAATATTCACCACTTCTGTAGAATGACCCATATAAGGAATAGGGTGCATTTCAGAGACATAGAATGACCCATATAGGGAATAGGGTGCCATTCCAGAGACATAGAATGACCCATATAAGGAATAGGGTGCATTTCAGAGACATAGAATGACCCATATAGGGAATAGGGTGCCATTTCAGAGACATAGAATGACCCATATAAGGAATAGGGTGCATTTCAGAGACATAGAATGATCCATATAGGGAATAGGGTGCATTTCAGAGACATAGAATGACCCATATAGGGAATAGGGTGTCATTTCAGAGACATAGAATGACCCATATAGGGAATAGGGTGCCATTCCAGAGACATAGAATGACCCATATAAGGAATAGGGTGCATTTCAGAGACATAGAATGACCCATATAGGGAATAGGGTGTCATTCATTTCAGAGACATAGAATGACCCATATAGGGAATAGGGTGTCATTTCAGAGACATAGAATGACCCATATAGGGAATAGGGTGCCATTCCAGAGACATAGAATGACCCATATAGGGAATAGGGTGCCATTCCAGAGACATAGAATGACCCATATAGGGAATAGGGTGCCATTCCAGAGACATAGAATGACCCATATAAGGAATAGGGTGCATTTCAGAGACATAGAATGACCCATATAGGGAATAGGGTGTCATTCATTTCAGAGACATAGAATGACCCATATAGGGAATAGGGTGTCATTTCAGAGACATAGAATGACCCATATAGGGAATAGGGTGCCATTCCAGAGACATAGAATGACCCATATAAGGAATAGGGTGCATTTCAGAGACATAGAATGACCCATATAGGGAATAGGGTGTCATTCATTTCAGAGACATAGAATGACCCATATAGGGAATAGGGTGCATTTCAGAGACATAGAATGACCCATATAGGGAATAGGGTGCCATTCCAGAGACATAGAATGACCCATATAGGGAATAGGGTGTCATTCATTTCAGAGACATAGAATGACCCATATAGGGAATAGGGTGCATTTCAGAGACATAGAATGACCCATATAGGGAATAGGGTGTCATTCATTTCAGAGACATAGAATTACCCATATAGGGAATAGGGTGTCATTTCAGAGACATAGAATGACCCATATAGGGAATAGGGTGCCATTCCAGAGACATAGAATGACCCATATAAGGAATAGGGTGCATTTCAGAGACATAGAATGACCCATATAGGGAATAGGGTGCCATTTCAGAGACATAGAATGACCCATATAGGGAATAGGGTGGCATTTCAGAGACATAGAATGACCCATATAGGGAATAGGGTGCCATTTCAGAGACATAGAATGACCATTTTAGGGAATAGGGTGCCATTCCAGACGTGTGGCGCTCGGTAGGCCTATAGATCATAATCAAAAACAAAACGTTAAAGGTTGAAGACAGGCCTGGCTTGTATGCATTCAATTTAGTTCACGGAGATAGTTAGTTTAGATGATACTTTTTCCCTCCTCAGAAATCTCAAGAGTTGCGGAATCTGATTTAATGTGTCATCCCGCTGTTCTAAATAGCACCCTATATAGTGCACTACTACCACAGGGCCCTGGTCGAAGGTGGAGCACTATGAAGTGGATAGGGTGCCATTGGGAAAGCAGGCTGAAGCACGCCAACGATGGGAAATGTATTCATGATGAATATTAAACACAATGAGAAATTCTTTTTCAAGTCTTTGAGTAATGCAGGGTGATATAACCGCATGTCATCACCCTGGATGTTCTCCATTTGCCACGGTGAGGCTTTTGTTAGCATGTTAGCATGTTAGCATGGATTCTTAGTGTGAGTACAGGTTAAGTGACAAACTGCCAGATTTACATGCCAGTCTCAACATGGGCTCAGATGACATCAGGGAACACTGGAAATCACTCTAAACTGTACATCTGAGGGATTGAGGGTTACATAGTCGACACACAGCTCTTTAAATCAGCTATGTAACGTATGCTACAGACAATCAAGTGGCCTCCGCTCAGCGGTCGACGGCACTGCATCGCAGTGCTTGAGCTACAGCCCCGGGTTCGATCCCAGGCTCTGTCACGTCTGGCTGTGACTGGGAGACCCATGAGGTGGTGCACAATTGGCCCAGTGTCGTCCGGGTTAGGGGAGGCTTTGGCTGGCCAGGATGTCCTTGTCCCGCTCTAGTGACTCCTTGTGGCAGAGAGGGCAGGCTGACTTGGGTACTCTGACACATTGGTGCAGCTGGCTTAAATTTATTCATTTTTTTCAAATGTACCTATTTAACTAGGCAAGTCAGTTAAGAACAAATTCTTATTTTCAATGACAGCCTGGGAACAGTGGGTTAACTGCCTGTTCAGGGGGCAGAACGACAGATTTGTACCTTGTCAACTCGGGGGTTTGAACTCGCAACCTTTTGGTTACTAGTCCAACGCTCTAACCACTAGGCTACCCTGCCGCCTCTACACTCTAACCACTAGGCTACCCTGCCGCCTCTACACTCTAACCACTAGGCTACCCTGCCGCCTCTACACTCTAACCACTAGGCTACCCTGCCACCTCTACACTCTAACCACTAGGCTACCCTGCCACCTCTACACTCTAACCACTAGGCTACCCTGCCACCTCTACACTCTAACCACTAGGCTACCCTGCCTCCTCTACACTCTAACCACTAGGCTACCCTGCCACCTCTACACTCTAACCACTAGGCTACCCTGCCGCCCCTGGTTAAGCGAGCAGTGTGTCAAGAAGCACTGCGGCTTGGCAGGGTTGTGTTTCGGAGGACGCACGGCTCTCGACCTTCGCCTCTCCCGAGTCCGTAGGGGAGTTGCAGCGATGAGACAAGACTGTAACTACCAATTGGACGCCACGAAAATTGGAGAGAAAAAGGGGCAAAAGTACATCAACAAAAAAAAGACAATCAAGTGCACTTGAAAGACCTCAATTCAATTAGCCTTTAGCCAATTAGCCTTTAGCCAATTAGCCTTTAGCCAATTAGCCTTTAGCCAATTAGCCTTTAGCCATGCTACGCTACAGTATTAAACAACACCAATAGTCCTGTTTGTGTAAATGAAAAACAGAAGGCTGGAGACTAAGCCATCATTTCCATATCACATGTGGTCCTTCCTGCATTTCTCTCTCGGTTGCTTTGATTTCTTTCATTTATTTTTCACAGGGCGGTTATTTCCATCCAATCCTATCCGCCACACTCCCCTATGTGGCTTATTGAGGAACAGAGAGAAAAACAGAGAGGGGTAGAAATATGGGGACGACGGGGAGGTGGAGGATTACCAAGGATGGAAACAGTCTCTCTGCACGACATGCATGCTTCTGTGCCAAGGAGCCAGAGAAAAGGATGGAGGAACAGAGGAGGGAGGAGTGGAGGGGTGGAGGAGGGGAGGGGTGGAGGAGGGGAGGGGTGGAGGAGTGGAGGGGTGGAGGAGTGGAGGGGTGGAGGAGTGGAGGGGTGGAGGAGTGGAGGAGTGGAGGGGTGGAGGAGTGGAGGAGTGGAGGAGTGGAGGGGTGGAGGAGTGGAGGAGTGGAGGAGTGGAGGGGTGGAGGGGTGGAGGGGGGGTGGAGGGGTGGAGGGGTGGAGGAGGGGAGGAGTGGAGGGGTGGAGGAGTGGAGGGGTGGAGGAGTGGAGGGGTGGAGGAGTGGAGGGGTGGAGGAGTGGAGGGGTGGAGGGGTGGAGGAGTGGAGGAGGGAGGAGTGGAGGGGTGGAGGGGTGGAGGGGTGGAGGAGTGGAGGAGTGGAGGAGTGGAGGAGGGAGGAGTGGAGGGGTGGAGGAGGGGAGGAGGGGGAGGGAGTGGAGGAGGGGAGGAGGGGAGGAGGGAGGAGGGGAGGAGTGGAGGGGTGGAGGAGTGGAGGAGGGAGGAGTGGAGGAGGGAGGAGTGGAGGAGGGAGGAGTGGAGGAGTAGAGGGGTAGAGGAGGGAGGAGTGGAGGGGTGGAGGAGGGAGGAGTGGAGGAGGGGAGGAGTGGAGGAGGGGAGGAGGGGAGGAGGGGAGGAGGCAGGAGTGGAGGAGGGGAGGAGGGGAGGAGGGGAGGAGTGGAGGAGGCAGGAGGGGAGGAGGGGAGGAGTGGAGGAGGGAGGGGAGGAGGGGAGGAGTGGAGGAGGCAGGAGGGGAGGAGGGGAGGATGGAGGAATGGAGGAGTGGACAGATGGAGAAGGGAGGAGTGGATGATGGAGGGAAGGAGGAGTGGAGGGATGGACTGCTGGGCTCGTGAGAAGCAGCATCTTGTGCCTTGGGCAGGGATTTTCCACAATAAACAGCTACTGATACAGCATACAATATACTCTTCCTTCAAATGGGTATTTCTCTGAGGATGTGATCTTTGCATAATCCAAAATGAATGTGGTCAACATTCAGGTTGTCTTCGAAATACCACCTTATTCGTTACATAGTGAAGACACAGATCACAGGCAGAATCTGAACTAACAGACACTAATGACCCATCTTCCACAATTCAAGTGTGCAGTTACACATTTAAAGTGAGAAACAGGCTTTAATTTAAACCATTAGTGTTGTCATGGTCAATACTCCATCTACTTAAGTAGACGTGTCAGTACTTGTATAGACCTTTAGTTTTAATTGACCGGCACAATCATGAGAAAACACAATCAACCAAAGTTCAGTTCTACAAGCATATTGGATGCTACGTTTGACCACTATTCCCTTTTTAGTGCACTACGTTTGACCACTATTCCCTTTTTAGTGCACTACGTTTGACCACTATTCCCTATTTAGTGCACTACGTTCGACCACTATTCCCTATTTAGTGCACTACGTTCGACCACTATTCCCTATTTAGTGCACTACGTTCGACCACTATTCCCTATTTAGTGCACTACGTTCGACCACTATTCCCTATTTAGTGCACTACGTTCGACCACTATTCCTATTTAGTGCACTACGTTTGACCACTATTCCCTATTTAGTGCACTACGCTTGACCACTATTCCCTATTTAGTGCACTACGTTTGACCACTATTCCCTATTTAGTGCACTACGTTTGACCACTATTCCCTATTTAGTGCACTACGTTGACCACTATTCCCTATTAGTGCACTACGTTTGACCACTATTCCCTATTTAGTGCACTACGTTCGACCACTATTCCCTATTTAGTACACTACGTTCGACCACTATTCCCTATTTAGTGCACTACGTTCGACCACTATTCCCTATTTAGTGCACTACGTTCGACCAGGGTCCAACACTTCTTTTAATTTTCCACGTTGCTAAAAAACGTTTGTTTTGCTGCATTTTGCCACTAATGAATACGACCCATATTCCTGAAGGTTCCAGAGAACAAAGAGACTCACGTCAGATTTTATTCCACAGACTTTTTTTTTTGACAGTCCTAGTTTATTGGTCCTTTACTGGTCAACAAAACCAATCTGCGTAACACCATTAGACAACTCTGGTGTCTCGCTCTGGAGGCAGTTGCTATGGTAACGTCCTGCTGAGTAGGGATGGACGGGTGGTTGACGCAGACGGAGACGTGGGAGTGATGACAATATAACCACAGGGAGCCATACAACCATTTAGCCATACAACCATACAACCATACAACCATACAACTATAAAACCATACAACTATACAACCATACAACTATACAACCATACAACCATACAACCATACAACCATACAGCCATACAACCATACAACCTATTTACAACTATAAAACCACTATACAACCATATTTATACAACCATACAACCATACAACCATACAACCATACAGCCATACAACCATACAACCATATTTACAACTATACAACCATACAACCATACAACCATACAACCATACAACCATACAACCATACAACCATACAGCCATACAACCATACAACCATACAACCATACAACTATACAACCCTATTACAACCATACAACCATTCAGCCATACAACCACTATTACAACTATTTAGTACAACTACAACCATACAACCATTCATTCCATACAACCATTCAGCCATACAATCATACAACCATACAACTATACAACCATACAACCATACAACCATTCAGCCATACAACCATACAACCATTCAGCCATACAACCATACAACTATACAACTATACAACCATACAACTATACAACCATACAACCATACAACCATACAACCATACAACTATAAAAACCATACAACTATACAACCATACAACCATACAACCATTCAGCCATACAACCATACAATCATACAAGTACAACCATACAACCATTATTACAACCATACAACCATTCAGCCATACAACCATACAACCATAAACCAACCATACAACCATACAACCATTCAGCCATACAACCATACTCATACAACCATACAACCATACAACCATTCAGCCATACAACCATACCCATTCAGCCATACAACCATACAACCATACAACTATACAACCATACAACCATAAAACCATACAACCATACAACCATACAACCATACAACCATTCAACCATACACCATACAACCCATACAACCATACAACCATACAACCATTCAGCCATACAACCATTCAACCATACAACCATACAACCATACAACCATACAACCATACAACCATACAACCATTCAGCCATACAACCATTCAGCCATACAACCATACCATACAACCATACAACCATTCAACCATACAACCATACAACCATACAACCATACAACCATTCAACCATACAACCATACAACCATACAACCATACAACCATACAACCATTCAACCATACAACCATACAACCATACAACCATACAACCATTCAGCCATACAACCATACAACCATTCAGCCATACAACCATACAACCATACAACCATACAACCATACAACCATACAACCATTCAACCATACAACCATACAACCATACAACCATACAACCATACAACCATACAACCATTCAGCCATACAACCATACAACCATACAACCATACAACCATACAACCATACAACCATACAACCATACAACCATTCAGCCATACAACCATTCAACCATACAACCATACAACCATACAACCATACAACCATTCAACCATACAACCATTCAGCCATACAACCATTCAGCCATACAACCATACAACCATACAACCATACAACCATTCAACCATACAACCATACAACCATACAACCATACAACCATACAACCATACAACCATACAACCATACAACCATACAACCATACAACCATACAACCATACAACCATACAACCATACAACCATACAACCATACAACCATACAACCATACAACCATACAACCATACAACCATACAACCATACAACCATACAACCATACAACCATACAACCATACAACCATACAACCATACAACCATACAACCATACAACCATTCAACCATACAACCATACAACCATACAACCATACAACCATTCAACCATACAACCATACAACCATTCAGCCATACAACCATACAACCATACAACCATACAACCATACAACCATACAACCATACAACCATACAACCATACAACCATACAACCATACAACCATACAACCATACAACCATACAACCATACAACCATACAACCATACAACCATACAACTATACAACCATACAACCATACAACCATACAACCATACAACCATACAACCATACAACCATACAACCATACAACCATACAACCATACAACCATACAACCATACAACCATAAACTATACAACCAACAACCATACAACCATTCAGCCATACAACCATACAACCATACAACCATACAACCATTCAGCCATACAACCATACAACCATTCAACCATTCAGCCATATTGAGAACCATTCAGCCATACCGTAGGCACAACCATACAACCATACAACCATACAACCAGACAACCATACAACCATTCAGCCATACAACCATACAACCATACAAATACAACCATAAACCATGACCATACAACCATACAACCATACAACCATACAACCATTCAACCATACAACCATACAACCATACAACCATTCAGCCATACAACCATACAACCATACAACCATTCAGCCATACAACCATACAACCATTCAACCATATCAGCCATACAAAGAATTTAAACCATTCAGCCATATAAACCATACAACCATACAACCATTCAACCATACAACCATTCAACCATACAACCATTCAGCCATACAACCATACAACCATACAACCATACAACCATACAAATACAACCATTACAACCATACAACCATACAACCATACAACCATACAACCATTCAATTTACAACCATACAACCATTCAACCATACAACCATACAACCATACAACCATTCAGCCATACAACCATACAACCATACAACCATACAACCATACAACCATTTCAAATACAACCATACAACCATACAACCATACAACCATTCAACCATACAACCATACAACCATACAACCATTCAACCATACAACCATTCAGCCATACAACCATACAACCATACAACCATTCAACCATACAACCATACAACCATACAACCATTCAACCATACAACCATTCAGCCATACAACCATACAACCATTCAACCATACAACCATACAACCATACAACCATACAACCATTCAACCATACAACCATTCAGCCATACAACCATTCAACCATTCAACCATACAACCATACAACCATACAACCATACAACCATTCAACCATACAACCATACAACCATACAACCATTCAGCCATACAACCATACAACCATACAACCATTCAACCATACAACCATACAACCATACAACCATTCAGCCATACAACCATACAACCATTCAACCATTCAACCATACAACCATACAACCATACAACCATACAACCATTCAACCATACAACCATACAACCATACAACCATTCAGCCATACAACCATACAACCATACAACCATACAACCATACAACCATTCAACCATACAACCATTCAGGGGTACAACCATACAACCATTCAACCATTCAACCATACAACCATACAACCATACAACCATACAACCATACAACCATACAACCATACAACCATACAACCATACAACCATACAACCATACATTCAGCCATACAACCCACCATACAACCATACAACCATACAACCATACAACCATACAACCATACAACCAACATACAACCATTCAACCATTCAACCATACAACCATACAACCATACAACCATACAACCATTCAGCCATAGGACAACACCATACAACCATACAACCATACAACCATTCAGCCATACAACCATACAACCATTCAACCATTCAACCATACAACCATACAACCATACAACCATTCAGCCATACAACCAACAACCATTCAGCCATACCATACAACTATACAACCATACAACCATACAGCCATAATATACAACCATACAGGACAACAACCATGACCATAGC
>NC_068438.1:52007847-52020347 GCF_023373465.1 Oncorhynchus keta | reverse complement strand
ACGGTCATTAAGAAACACAATGGTAGTCTGTCTGAAAACACGATGGATAAACACAATGGTATTCTGTCTGCTATGGAAACTATTCCCTGGTAGTGCACTATGTCTGCTATTCCCTAGAAACACACCCTATTCCCTATGTAGTCTGTCTATTCCCTATAGAAACACACTGGTACCCTATTCTGTCTGCTACTATGAAACACACTGGTAGTCTGTCTGTACCCTATAGAAACACACTGGTAGTCTGTCTGCTATAGAAACACACTGGTAGTCTGTCTGGTACCCTATTCCCTATGAAACACTACTGGTAGTCTATTCCCTATAGAATTCCTACACACTGGTATTCCTGTCTGTACTATGAAACTATTCCCTATGTGGTACTATGGTACCCTATTCTCTATGTAGTGTACTATGGTACCCTATTCTGCTATAGAAACTATGGTACCCTATTCCCTATGTAGTGCACTATGGTACCCTATTCCCTATGAAACACTATGGTACCCTATTCCTATGTAGTGCACTATGGTACCCTACCTATGTAGTCTATTCCCTATGTAGTGCACTATGGTACCCTATTCTCTATAGTGTACTATGGTACCCTATTCTCTATGTAGTGCACTATGGTACCCTATTCCCTAGGCACTATGGTACCTTATTCCCTATGTAGTGCACTATGGTACCCTATTCTGTACTATGGTACCCTATTCTCTATGGAAGTGCACTATGGTACCCTATTCCCTATGTAGTTCACTATGGTACCCTATTCTCTATGTAGTGCACTATGGTACCCTATTCCCAGTGCACTATGGTACCCTATTCCTAGACACCCCTATTCCCTATGTAGTGCACTATGGTACCCTATTCCCTATGTAGTGCACTATGGTACCCTATTCTCTATGTAGTGCACTATGGTACCCTATTCCCTATGTAGTGTACTATGGTACCCTATTCTCTATGTAGTGCACTATGGTACCCTATTCCCTATGACACTATGGTCTCCTATTCCCTATGTAGTGTACTATCCCTATTCTCTATAGTCACTAACCCTATTCCCACTATGGTACCCTATTCCCTATGTAGGGCACTATGGTCCCTATTCCCTATGTAGTCACACTATGGCCTATTCTCTGTCCGTCACTATGGTACCTAGGAATGTGTCTATGGTACCCTATTCTCTATGTAGTGCACTATGGTACCCTATTCCCTATGTAGGCTATGGTACCCTATTCCCTATGTAGGGCACTATGGTAATTCCCTATGTAGTGTACTATGGTACCCTATTCTATGTAGTGTACTATGGTACCCTATTCTCTATGTAGTGCACTATGGTACCCTATTCTCTATGTAGTGCACTATGGTACCCTATTCCCTATGTAGTGCACTATGGTACCCTATTCCCTATGTAGTGCGCTATGGTACCCTATTCCCTATGTAGTGCACTATGGTACCCTATTCCCTATGTAGTGTGCTATGGTACCCTATTCTCTATGTAGTGCACTATGGTACCCTATTCTCTATGTAGTGCACTATGGTACCCTATTCCCTATGTAGTGCGCTATGGTACCCTATTCCCTATGTAGTGCACTATGGTACCCTATTCCCTATGTAGTGCACTATGGTACCCTATTCCCTATGTAGTGCACTATGGTACCCTATTCCCTATGTAGTGCACTATGGTACCCTATTCCCAATGTAGTGCACTATGGTACCCTATTCTCTATGTAGTGCACTATGGTACCCTATTCCCTATGTAGTGTACTATGGTACCCTATTCCCTATGTAGTGTACTATGGTACCCTATTCCCTATGTAGTGCACTATGGTACCCTATTCTCTATGTAGTGCACTATGGTACCCTATTCCCTATGTAGTGCACTATGGTACCCTATTCTCTATGTAGTGCACTATGGTACCCTATTCTCTATGTAGTGCACTATGGTACCCTATTCCCTATGTAGTGCACTATGGTACCCTATTCCCTATGTAGTGTACTATGGTACCCTATTCTCTATGTAGTGCACTATGGTACCCTATTCCCTATGTAGTGCACTATGGTACCCTATTCCCTATGTAGTGCACTATGGTACCCTATTCTCTATGTAGTGCACTATGGTACCCTATTCCCTATGTAGTGCACTATGGTACCCTATTCTCTATGTAGTGCACTATGGTACCCTATTCCCTATGTAGTGTACTATGGTACCCTATTCCCTATGTAGTGCACTATGGTACCCTATTCCCTATGTAGTGTACTATGGTACCCTATTCCCTATGTAGTGCACTATGGTACCCTATTCTCTATGTAGTGCACTATGGTACCCTATTCCCTATGTAGTGCACTATGGTACCCTATTCTCTATGTAGTGCACTATGGTACCCTATTCTCTATGTAGTGCACTATGGTACCCTATTCCCTATGTAGTGCACTATGGTACCCTATTCCCTATGTAGTGTACTATGGTACCCTATTCTCTATGTAGTGCACTATGGTACCCTATTCCCTATGTAGTGCACTATGGTACCCTATTCTCTATGTAGTGCACTATGGTACCCTATTCCCTATGTAGTGCACTATGGTACCCTATTCTCTATGTAGTGCACTATGGTACCCTATTCCCTATGTAGTGTACTATGGTACCCTATTCCCTATGTAGTGCACTATGGTACCCTATTCCCTATGTAGTGTACTATGGTACCCTATTCCCTATGTAGTGCACTATGGTACCCTATTCTCTATGTAGTGCACTATGGTACCCTATTCCCTATGTAGTGCACTATGGTACCCTATTCTCTATGTAGTGCACTATGGTACCCTATTCTCTATGTAGTGCACTATGGTACCCTATTCCCTATGTAGTGCACTATGGTACCCTATTCCCTATGTAGTGTACTATGGTACCCTATTCTCTATGTAGTGCACTATGGTACCCTATTCCCTATGTAGTGCACTATGGTACCCTATTCCCTATGTAGTGCACTATGGTACCCTATTCTCTATGTAGTGCACTATGGGCCCTATTCTCTATGTAGTGCACTATGGTATATTCTCTATGTAGTGCACTATGGTACCCTATTCCCTATGTAGTGACTATGGTACCCTATTCCCTAAGTGTACTATGGTACCCTATTCCCTATGTAGTGCACTATTACCCTATTCTCTATGTAGTGCACTATGGTACCTATTCCTATGTAGTGCACTATGGTACCCTATTCTCTAAACTATGGTACCCTATTCTCTAAGTGCACTATGGACCCTATTCCCTATGTAGTGCACTATGGTACCCTATTCCCTAAAGTGTACTATGGTACCCTATTCTCTATGTAGTGCACTATGGTACCCTATTCCTATGTAGTGCACTATGGTGTATTCCCTATGTAGTGTACTATGGTACCCTATTCCCTATGTAGTGCACTATGGTACCCTATTCTCTATGTAGTGCACTATGGTACCCTATTCCTATGTGTGTACTATGGTACCCTATTCTCTATGTAGTGCACTATGGTACCCTATTCCCTATGTAGTGCACTATGGTACCCTATTCCCTATGTAGTGTACTATGGTACCCTATCTTAAACTTTATAACCGTGGTAACTAATAGGATAAACTTTTCATGGGAATGGAGAGGCTTTCGTTTTCAGAGAGTCTCAGGTTCCGTCCCAAGTGGCACCCTATTCCCCACATAGTGCACCATGGGCCCTGGTCAATAGTAGTGCACTATATAGGGAATAGGGGACCATTTGGGACTCAAAGTCTGTGACTCCAAGGTCAGAGACCCTCTCTGTGATTTCAACCATATCCTGGTTGTCTGCTCCAAACCTTAGTTCACTACACTTCTTCTAAACTCTGAACAAATTGGACACAAATTGTGTGTGTGTTTGTGCGTGTTTCCGAAAGTGTGTGTGTGTGTGTCGTGTGTGTGTGTGTGTGTGTGTGTGTGTGTGTCCCTTCTGTGTGTGTGTCAAATGTGTGTGCGTGCCCTGCGGTCTCCCGTGTCGTCAAATGTCCGTCTCCCTTCTCCCAGTCGTGCGTGTGTGTGTGTGTGTGCGCGTGTGTGTGTGTGTAGACAGTCCTCCCCCTTCTTTGTCTGCACTAAGACGAGAAGTCAAATAGGAAAACTATCAAAAACATCGTGAGAAGAAAGAAGAGAGAGAGAATGTAGCAGAGCTTGTATTTTCTCTTCTCACATTCCTCAAATGTCCCTCTCCCTTCTCCCATTCCTCAAATGTCCCTCTCCCTTCTCCCATTCCTCAAATGTCCCTCTCCCTTCTCCCATTCCTCAAATGTCCCTCTCCCTTCTCCCAGTCCTCAAATGTCCCTCTCCCTTCTCCCATTCCTCAAATGTCCCTCTCCCTTCTCCCATTCCTCAAATGTCCCTCTCCCTTCTCCCAGTCCTCAAATGTCCCTCTCCCTTCTCCCATTCCTCAAATGTCCCTCTCCCTTCTCCCAGTCCTCAAATGTCCCTCTCCCTTCTCCCAGTCCTCAAATGTCCCTCTCCCTTCTCCCAGTCCTCAAATGTCCCTCTCCCTTCTCCCAGTCCTCAAATGTCCCTCTCCCTTCTCCCATTCCTCAAATGTCCCTCTCCCTTCTCCCATTCCTCAAATGTCCCTCTCCCTTCTCCCAGTCCTCAAATGTCCCTCTCCCTTCTCCCAGTCCTCAAATGTCCCTCTCCCTTCTCCCAGTCCTCAAATGTCTCTCTCTTCTCCCATTCCTCTAATCTCTCTCTCTCTGTCTCTCTCTCTCTCTCTCTCTCTCTCTCTCTCTCTCTCTCTCTCTCTCTCTCTCTCTCTCTCTCTCTCTCTCTCTCTCTCTCTCTCTCTCTCTCTCTCTGTCTCTCTCTCTCTCTCTCTCTCTCTCTCGCTCTCTCACTCTCTCGCTCTCTCTTCTAGCCTTCCATAAAAAAGGCAGAAACTGAAAACACTCCTTTGCTAAACAGTTTTGAGAATGCTAGGCATGAAGTAACTAACAGACACAAATTACTTCTTGTAAATGTCAGTGTGAGAATACTAACCATCAAAGCATCCGCTATACAATCCTTTTGCTTCCACTAGAATCTAAGGAATGAAAGTAGCTAGCAAACACAAAATAACTCCCTGTAATACCAATGTGAGAACTACAACAAAGTGAGCTAACTAACATTGAATGACCTCAGACAAGGGCCATGGTGTCATTTAGAAATGGCTGCCATTTTACTCCTAACCAAAATGTACTATTCAGAACAGCGAACTGGACGGAGATAGTTTTTTCTTTAATGAGAAACGACGAGAAGGATAAACTGCAACGGGACATTTAAAAACATTCTGTTTCACAGAGTCGTGACTGAACGACGACATGGATAATATAGAGCTGGCCGGCTGACTTCTCCATGCATCGGCAGGACAGAGCAGCTATGTCTGGAAAGACGAGGGGCAGGGGTGTGTCTATTGTCAATAACAGCTGGTGTGCGATGTATACTTTTAAAGAAGTCTCGAGGTATTACTCCCCTGAGGTAGAGTACCTAATGATAAGCTGTAGACCAATCAGATCCAGCCTGAACTGTGTGATGTAGTAGGGAGATGTAGTTTCTCTAGAGATAAATCAGACTCAGCTGGAACTGTGTGATGTAGTAGGGAGTTGTAGTTTCTCTAGAGATAAATCAGATCCAGCCTGAACTTCGTGATGTAGCAGAGAGTTGTAGTTTCCAATATTCTACATAGTTTAGCTCAGAAAACAGCTGGTGCGAGATGTCTAATATTAAAGAATTCTCAAGGTATGGTTCGCCTGAGGTAGAGTACCTAATGATAAGCTGTAGACCACACTATCTACCAAGAGAGTTCTCATCTGTATTATTCATAGCCGTCTATTTACCACCACAGACCGATGCACTAAGACCGCACTCAACCAACTCTAAGGCCATAAGCAAACCAGAAAATGCTCACCCAGAAGCGGTACTCCTAGTGGCCGGGGACTTTAATGCAGGCAAACTTAAATCAGTTTTACCAAATTTCTACCATCATGTCACGTGTTACCAGAGGGAAAAAAAAACTCTAGACCACTTTCACTCCACACACAGAGACGCATACAAAGCTCTCCCTCGCTCTCCATTTGGCAAATCTGACCATAATTCTATTCTCCTGATTCCTGCTTACAAGCAACAACTAAAGCAGGAAGTACCAGTGACTCGCTCAATACGGAAGGGTTCAGATGACGCGGATGCTACGCTACAGGACTGTTTTGCACAGACTGGAATATGTTCCGGGATTCATCCAAAGGCAGTCACCGGCTTCATCAATAAGTTAATTGAAGACCGTACGTACATACCCCAACCAGAAGCCATGGAATACAGTCAAGATCTGCACTGAGCTAAAGGTTAGAGCTGTCGCTTTCAAGTAGCGGGACACTAATCCGGACACTTATAAGAAATCCCGCTATGCCATCAGATGAACCATCCAACAATCAAAGCGTCAATACAGGACTAAGACTGAATCCTACTACACCGGCTCTGACACTCGTTGGATGTGGCTTGCAAACTATTACGGATTACAAAAGGAAACCCAGCCGCGAGCTGCCCAGTGATGCGAGCCTACCAGATGAGCTAAATTACTTTTATGCTCGCTTCGAGCAAGACAAAGGAGCTGATCGTGGACAACAGGAAAAGGAAGGCTAAACAGGCCCCCATTGACATTGACGGGGCTGTAGTGGAGCGAGTCGAGAGTTTCAAGTTCCTTGGTGTCCACATCACCAACAAACTATCATGGTCCAAATACACCAAGAAAGTCGTGAAGAGGGCACGACAACACCTTTTCCTCTCAGGAGACTGAAAAGATTTGGCATGGGTCCCCATATCCTGAAAAGGTTTGGCAGCTGCACCACCGAGAGCATCCTGACCGGTTGCATCTCCGCCTGGTACGGCACCTGCTCGGCATCCGACTGTAAGTCGCTACAGAAGGTAGTGATTACGGCCCAGTACATCTCTGAGGCCAAGCTTCCTGCCATCCAGGATCTATATACTAGACAGTGTCAAAAATTGCCAAAGACTCCAGTCACCCAAGTCATAGACTGTTCCCTATGCTGCCGCACGGCAAATGGTACCGGAGCGCCATGTCTAGGTCCAAAAGGCTCCTTAACAGCTTCTACCCCCAAGCCATAAGACTGCTGAACAATGAATCAAATGGTCACCCGGACAATTTACATTGACCCCCCTCAACCCCTTTGTTTTTACACTGCTGCTACTCGCTGTTTATTTTCAAAATCACTTTACCATTGACTCGTCTGATAGAAAAATTAAGTATTTACCTGGTTTATTTGATATTAATGGTTAACAATTAATATTTAATTAATAGTAAGATATTTATGTCCTTATAGTGTCTGTGTTTTTAATGGTCTCCACTCTCGTTCCCTGCAGCTAATCTGGGCCTATGGTCACCCGAGATGGATTGAGCTAACAAAAAGAGTTAAAGATTATTTGCATTACATAGACAGGAATGTGTATTACTCGAGATAGCTTAGGAGTAGAACAATCCCTCATTGTCTTAAAATCATCCTTGCATCTGGGAAACTAAGCCAGGGTTAAGACAACAACCCGCGTACGGATAACGACAGGATGAACCCAGAGTGGCTTATGATGCTCCTTGGGAGGGGTTGAACCAACCATGACTGAGCATTGGTAGTGTCAGCTATATATAAACTCAGCAAAAAAAGAAACGTCCCTTTTTCAGGACCTTGTCTTTCAAAGATAATTCGTAAAAATCCAAATAACAGATCTTCATTGTAAAGCGTTTAAACACTGTTTCCCATGCTTGTTCAATGAACCATAAACAATTAATGAACATCCACCTGTGGAACGGTTGATGAGACACTAACAGCTTACAGACGGAGGCAATTAAGGTCACAGTTATGACAACTTAGGACACTAAAGAGGCCTTTCTACTGACTCTGAAAAACACCAAAAGAAAGATGCTCAGGACCCCTGCTCATCTTCATGAACGTGCCTTAGGCTTTGCAATGTCAGTATTGTGAGATGCCTAAGACAGCGCTACAGGGAGACAGGATGGGCAGCTGATCGCCCTCGCAGTGGCAGACCACGTGTAACAACACCAGCACAGGATCGGTACATCCAAACATCACACCTGCAGGACAGGTACAGGCATCACTGGCAACAACGTCGCCTATGGGCACAAACCCAGCATCGCTGGACCAGACAGGACTGGCAACAACGTCACCTATGGGCACAAACCCAGCATCGCTGGACCAGACAGGACTGGCAACAACGTCACCTATGGGCACAAACCCAGCATCGCTGGACCAGACAGGACTGAAAAAAAGTGCTCTTCACTGACGAGTTGCGTTTTTGTCTCACCAGGGGTGATGGTCGGATTCACGTTTATCCTCGAAGGAATGAGCGTTACACCGAGGCCTGTACTCTGGAGAAGGATCGATTTGGAGGTGGAGGGTCCGTCATGGGCTGAGGTGGTGTGTCACAGCATTATCAGACTGAGCTTGTTGTCATTGCAGGCAATCTCAATGCTGTGCGTTACAGGGAAGACATCGTCCTCCCTCATGTGGTACCCTTCCTGCAGGCTCATTCTGACATGACCCTCCAGTATGACAATGCCACCAGCCATACTGCTCGTTCTGTGCGTGATTTCCTGCAAGACAGGAATGTCAGTGTTCTGCCATTGTCAGCGATGAGCCCGGATCTCAATCCCATTGAGCACGCCTGGGACCTGTTGGTTTGGAGGGTGAGGGCTAGGGTCATTCCCCCCCAGAAATGTCCGGGAACGTGCAGGTGCTTTGGGGGAAAGAGTGGGGTAACATCTCACAGCAAGAACTGGCAAATCTGGTGCAGTCCATGAGGAGGAGATGCACTGCAGTACTTAATGCAGCTGATTCCTACATTAACTATTGATGTGTTGAACGTTAAAGATGATTGTTTAAGAAATGACCCAATCTCTCCTAGTACTGAATTTCTACAACACTCGGTAACCGGTAACCGGTAACCGGTAACCCCTGTATATAGCCTCGTTACTGTTATGTCATTTTATTGTGTTACGTTTTAATTTTTTATTTTTTTTAACTTTAGTTAATTTAGTAAATATTTTCTTAAAACTGCATTGTTGTTTAAGGGCTTGTAAGTAAAGTATTTCACAGCTGCGCATGTTACAAATCAAATTTGATTTGATTGATGGTCTCTTGGCAGATACAAAGACAAAACAAAACATACTCATTATCTAGAAGCTAAGACATTTTAGTTGACGTTTTCATTTCATTGCTGCAGTAAAGACAGAGAGAGAGAGAGAGAAAGACTCCTTTCCTTCTTTTTGATGTCAGATGCAGTGGATGTGAAAAAGGAAGTTCAAAGGAAGGGATAGAAGGGTCTGTCTCATGGCGGAGATCCTGCAGGGGGTCAGCATATTTCCCAGGCCTGGGAAGCTCAATGCAGAGAGAGAGGGAAGAGAGAGAAGCTCAATGCAGAGAGGGGGAAGAGAGAGAAGCTCAATGCAGAGAGGGGGAAGAAAGAGAAGCTCAATGCAGAGAGAGAGGGAAGAAAGAGAAGCTCAATGCAGAGAGGGGGAAGAAAGAGAAGCTCAATGCAGAGAGGGGGAAGAAAGAGAAGCTCAATGCAGAGAGGGGGAAGAAAGAGAAGCTCAATGCAGAGAGGGGGAGAAAGAGAAGCTTAATGCAGAGAGGGGGAAGAGAGAGAAGCTCAATGCAGAGAGAGGGAAGAAAGAGAAGCTCAATGCAGAGAGAGGGAAGAAAGAGAAGCTCAATGCAGAGAGAGGGAAGAGAGAGAAGCTTAATGCAGAGAGAGGGAAGAGAGAGAAGCTCAATGCAGAGAGAGGGAAGAAAGAGAAGCTCAATGCAGAGAGAGGGAAGAGAGAGAAGTTCAATGCAGAGAGAGGGAAGAAAGAGAAGCCCAATGCAGAGAGAGGGAAGAAAGAGCAGCTCAATGCAGAGAGAGGGAAGAAAGAGAAGCTCAATGCAGAGAGAGGGAAGAAAGAGAGGCTCAATGCAGAGAGAGGGAAGAGAGAGAAGCTCAATGCAGAGAGGAGAAGAAAGAGAAGCTCAATGCAGAGAGGGGGAGAAAGAGAAGCTCAATGCAGAGAGAGGGAAGAAAGAGAAGCTCAATGCAGAGAGAGGGAAGAAAGAGAAGCTCAATGCAGAGAGAGGGAAGAGAGAGAAGCTCAATGCAGAGAGAGGGAAGAAAGAGAAGCTCAATGCAGAGAGAGGGAAGAAAGAGAAGCTCAATGCAGAGAGAGGGAAGAAAGAGAAGCTCAATGCAGAGAGAGGGAAGAGAGAGAAGCTTAATGCAGAGAGAGGGAAGAGAGAGAAGCTCAATGCAGAGAGAGGGAAGAAAGAGAAGCTCAATGCAGAGAGAGGGAAGAGAGAGAAGTTCAATGCAGAGAGAGGGAAGAAAGAGAAGCCCAATGCAGAGAGAGGGAAGAAAGAGCAGCTCAATGCAGACAGAGGGAAGAGAGAGAAGCTTAATGCAGAGAGAGGGAAGAGAGAGAAGCTCAATGCAGAGAGAGGGAAGAAAGAGAAGCTCAATGCAGAGAGAGGGAAGAAAGAGAAGCTCAATGCAGAGAGAGGGAAGAAAGAGAAGCTCAATGCAGAGAGGGGGAAGAAAGAGAAGCTCAATGCAGAGAGAGGGAAGAAAGAGAAACTCAATGCAGAGAGAGGGAAGAAAGAGAAGCTCAATGCAGAGAGGTGGAAGAGAGAGAAGCTCAATGCAGAGAGAGGGAAGAAAGAGAAGCTCAATGCAGAGAGAGGGAAGAGAGGGAATCTAACTGGGACAGATCTGCCATAGAAATACCACTAGAACTTCAGTCCTCTGCTAATCGAACTGGGACAGATTGGTAATATGTGCACAAGTAAACTAAGCTGTGTGCATGTATACAAAACACACAATGGCACTTGTGCACGGCTACTAGCATCCACTATCTATGTGAACTGAGATACAGTGCATGCGGAAAATATTCAGACCCCTTGACTTTTTCCACATCTTGTTACGTTACAGTCTTATTCTAAAATTGTATTTAAGTAAATTATCATCATCAATCTAAACACAATGCCCCATAATGACAAAGCAAAAACATTGGGTTCAAGTCCGGGCTCTGGCTGGGCCACTCAAGGACATTCAGAGACTTGTCTCAAAGCCACTCCTGCATTGTCTGGGTTGTGTGCTTAGGGTTGTTGTCCTTGTTTGGTGAACCTTCACCCCAGTCTGAGGTCCTGAGCGTTCTGGATCTCTCTGTGCTTTGCTCTGTTCATCTTTCCCTCGATCCTAACTACTCTACTAGTCCCTGCCGTCAAAAAACATCCCCACAGCATGATGCTTCACCGTAGGGATGGTGCCAGGTTTCCTCCAGACGTGGCGCTTGGCATTCAGGCCAAAGAGTTCAATGTTGGTTTCATCAGACCAGAGACACTTGTTTCCCATGGTCTGAGAGTCCTTTAGGCACCTTTTTGGCAAACTCCAAGCAGGCTGTCAGGTACCTTGAATTGAGGAATGGCTTTCGTCTGGGCAATCTACCATAAAGGCCTGATTGGTGGAGTGCTGCAGAGATGGTTGACCTTCTGGAAGGTTCTCCCATCTCCACAGAGGAGCTCTGTAGCTCTGTCAGAGTGACCATCGGGTTCTTGGTCACCTCTCTAAACAAGACCCTTCTCCCTGATTGGTCAGTTTGGCTGGGCGGCCAGCTCTAGGTAGAATATTGGTGGTTCCAAACTTCTTCCATTTAAGAATGATGGAGGCCACTGTGTTCTTGGGGACCTTCAATGCTGCAGAAATGTTTTGGTACCCTTCCCCAGATCTGTGCCTCGACGCAATCCTGTCTCGGAGCTCTACTAACAATTCCTTCGACCTCATGGCTTTGTTTTTGCTCTGATATGCACTGTCAACTGTGGGACATTACAATGTCTGGGTAATGTAGTGTGTCTGGGTAATGTAGTATGTCTGGGTAATGTCTGGGTAATGTAGTGTGTCTGGGTAATGTAGTGTGTCTGGGTAATGTAGTGTGTCTGGGTAATGTAGTGTGTCTGGGTAATGTAGTGTGTCTGGGTAAGGGTCATCTAATATTTATTAAATATTTTTAACTCGACATTTTACCTGGAATTGTTCTTTATTGTAAGCTACTACTTTTAGTCTTAATCTTTACTACACTACTCTCTGTTTAGTACATGACCTCACATGTGAATCCTTAATAAAGACATTGGCGGGGTTTGAACAATGCTGAATGGGTGTAGACAAAATAAGAGCTCTCCAGTAGGTGTAGCAAAACATTCAAAGGCCATTTTCTCAAAAGTGGGGTTACAAGTTTATCAACTTTCAAAGCAGAATTATTTTCCCATTGTTCCTGAACTGTAGTGTGTGATATACCATGTTGTCGATCTGAGTCTCTACTTTTATTCGATGTGAAAAACACAATATCAAATGTTGCCACATGAGACCGAATAAAGGCGGTCGGTCACCTTATTATAAGGGATTTCTGTGTACATTGACGAGAGAAACAAATATCAAATCCATT
>NC_068438.1:51985347-52002847 GCF_023373465.1 Oncorhynchus keta | reverse complement strand
ATGGGACCCATAGGATCTATGGACTAGTGGTGTTGTATAGGACCCATAGGATCTATGGACTAGTGGTGTTGTATGGGACCCATAGGATCTATGGACTAGTGGTGTTGTATGGGACCCATAGGATCTATGGACTAGTGGTGTTGTATGGGACCCATAGGATCTATGGACTAGTGGTGTTTATGGGACCCATAGGATCTATGGACTAGTGGTGTTGTATAGGACCCATAGGATCTATGGAGTAGTGGTGTTTATGGGACCCATAGGATCTATGGACTAGTGGTGTTGTATGGGACCCATAGGATCTATGGACTAGTGGTGTTGTATGGGACCCATAGGATCTATGGACTAGTGGTGTTGTATGGGACCCATAGGATCTATGGACTAGTGGTGTTTATGGGACCCATAGGATCTATGGACTAGTGGTGTTGTATGGGACCCATAGGATCTATGGACTAGTGGTGTTTATGGGACCCATAGGATCTATGGACTAGTGGTGTTTATGGGACCCATAGGATCTATGGACTAGTGGTGTTGTGATTAGGACCCATAGGATCTATGGACTAGTGGTGTTTATGGGACCCATAGGATCTATGGACTAGTGGTGTTGTATGGGACCCATAGGATATATGGACTAGTGGTGTTTATGGGACCCATAGGATCTATGGACTAGTGGTGTTTATGAGACCCATAGGATCTATGGACTAGTGGTGCTGTGATTAGGACCCATAGGATCTATGGACTAGTGGTGTTGTATGGGACCCATAGGATCTATGGACTAGTGGTGTTTATGAGACCCATAGGATCTATGGACTAGTGGTGTTTATGAGACCCATAGGATCTATGGACTAGTGGTGTTGTATGGGACCCATAGGATCTATGGACTAGTGGTGTTGTATAGGACCCATAGGATCTATGGACTAGTGGTGTTGTATGGGACCCATAGGATCTATGGACTAGTGGTGTTGTATGGGACCCATAGGATCTATGGACTAGTGGTGTTTATGAGACCCATAGGATCTATGGACTAGTGGTGTTGTATGGGACCCATAGGATCTATGGACTAGTGGTGCTGTATGGGACCCATAGGATCTATGGACTAGTGTTGTTGTGATTAGGACCCATAGGATCTATGGACTAGTGGTGTTGTATAGGACCCATAGGATCTATGGACTCGTGGTGTTGTATGGGACCCATAGGATATATGGACTAGTGGTGTTTATGGGACCCATAGGATCTATGGACTAGTGGTGTTTATGAGACCCATAGGATCTATGGACTAGTGGTGCTGTGATTAGGACCCATAGGATCTATGGACTAGTGGTGTTGTATGGGACCCATAGGATCTATGGACTAGTGGTGTTTATGAGACCCATAGGATCTATGGACTAGTGTTGTTGTATGGGACCCATAGGATCTATGGACTAGTGGTGTTTATGAGACCCATAGGATCTATGGACTAGTGGTGTTTATGGGACCCATAGGATCTATGGACTAGTGGTGTTGTATGGGACCCATAGGATCTATGGACTAGTGTTGTTGTGATTAGGACCCATAGGATCTATGGACTAGTGGTGTTGTATGGGACCCATAGGATCTATGGACTAGTGTTGTTGTGATTAGGACCCATAGGATCTATGGACTAGTGGTGTTTATGAGACCCATAGGATCTATGGACTAGTGTTGTTGTGATCAGGTCATGTGGTATTAGATTCCATTGTTTTAAACGTACCCGCCATGACAGCTGGGCTTCTTTTGTGGACATTGCGCAAATCATTAGAAAAGTAATTATTCACCTACTGAGAACTAACAACGGACATAAATCTCATGATATATTTTATCACCCGGTTAGGTCTGTCAGTCCGAGTCCCACCTGGCCCCATCCCTTGTCAATACCCTGTCTGATTAGTATTCAGTGAATTCATTAGGAGACAATCACTGCTGTCTGGTAACGTGGGGACCCCTGACAGACGGGGTGGGGAGGTCGGGTTCAACCCGGCAGATAGGTCCCTTCGAGTGGGGGAAGGGAAGCAAGGAGCAACCCCCCCTTCCACCCCCACCAACCTCATTCCCCCGTCCAACCCCCAACACCCCAATGTCACTGTGTCCTTCCTCTGAAAACGATATGACGATCCTCTGAATATGATATGATGATTATAGAGAAAGCCAGGGTATGGCTTTGGTTTCTCAAATACATATTTCGAAAGGGTCATAGTACCTATTTCTATGTACACTAATATTCAATACCTGTCACAAAGACCAATACTTATGCAGTCAATCTCTCCTCAACTTTAAAGCCAGCAGAGATTGACATCTATGTTACTGACACTTTCCCTCCATGTACACAACCGGTCAAAATACTGGAGTGATGGAGGTAGATATTGGAGTGATGGAGGTAGATATTGGAGTGATGGAGGTAGATACTGTAGTGATGGAGGTAGATACTGGAGTGATGTAGGTAGATACTGTAGTGATGGAGGTAGATACTGGAGTGATGGAGGTAGATACTGGTGTGATGGAGGTAGATACTGGAGTGATGGAGGTAGATACTGGAGTGATGGAGGTAGATACTGGAGTGATGGAGGTAGATACTGGAGTGATGGAGGTAGATACTGGAGTGATGGAGGTAGATACTGTAGTGATGGAGGTAGATACTGTAGTGATGGAGGTAGATACTGTAGTGATGGAGGTAGATACTGTAGTGATGGAGGTAGATACTGTAGTGATGGAGGTAGATACTGGAGTGATGGAGGTAGATACTGGAGTGATGGAGGTAGATACTGTAGTGATGGAGGTAGATACTGGAGTGATGGAGGTAGATACTGGAGTGATGGAGGTAGATACTGGAGTGATGGAGGTAGATACTGGAGTGATGGAGGTAGATACTGTAGTGATGGAGGTAGATACTGGAGTGATGGAGGTAGATACTGTAGTGATGGAGGTAGATACTGTATGTACAGGGATACTGGAGTGATGGAGGTAGATACTGTAGTGATGGAGGTAGATATTGGAGTGATGGAGGTAGATACTGGAGTGATGGAGGTAGATACTGGAGTGATGGAGGTAGATACTGTAGTGATGGAGGTAGATACTGGAGTGATGGAGGTAGATACTGGAGTGATGGAGGTAGATACTGTAGTGATGGAGGTAGATACTGTAGTGATGGAGGTAGATACTGTAGTGATGGAGGTAGATACTGTAGTGATGGAGGTAGATACTGTAGTGATGGAGGTAGATACTGGAGTGATGGAGGTAGATACTGGAGTGATGGAGGTAGATACTGTAGTGATGGAGGTAGATACTGGAGTGATGGAGGTAGATACTGGAGTGATGGAGGTAGATACTGGAGTGATGGAGGTAGATACTGGAGTGATGGAGGTAGATACTGGAGTGATGGAGGTAGATACTGTAGTGATGGAGGTAGATACTGGAGTGATGGAGGTAGATACTGTAGTGATGGAGGTAGATACTGTATGTACAGGGATACTGGAGTGATAGAGGTAGATACTGTAGTGATGGAGGTAGATATTGGAGTGATGGAGGTAGATACTGGAGTGATGGAGGTAGATACTGGAGTGATGGAGGTAGATACTGTATGTACAGGGATACTGGAGTGATGGAGGTAGATACTGGAGTGATGGAGGTAGATACTGGAGTGATGGAGGTAGATACTGGAGTGATGGAGGTAGATACTGGAGTGATGGAGGTAGATACTGGAGTGATGGAGGTAGATACTGGAGTGATGGAGGTAGATACTGTATGTACAGGGATACTGGAGTGATGGAGGTAGATACTGGAGTGATAGAGGTAGATACTGTAGTGATGGAGGTAGATATTGGAGTGATGGAGGTAGATATTGGAGTGATGGAGGTAGATACTGGAGTGATGGAGGTAGATACTGGAGTGATGGAGGTAGATACTGGAGTGATGGAGGTAGATACTGGAGTGATTGAGGTAGATACTGGAGTGATGGAGGTAGATACTGTATGTAGAGGGATGCTGGAGTGATGGAGGTAGATACTGGAGTGATAGAGGTAGATACTGTATGTACAGGGATACTGGAGTGATGGAGGTAGATACTGGAGTGATAGAGGTAGATACTGTAGTGATGGAGGTAGATATTGGAGTGATGGAGGTAGATATTGGAGTGATGGAGGTAGATACTGGAGTGATGGAGGTAGATACTGGAGTGATGGAGGTAGATACTGGAGTGATGGAGGTAGATACTGTAGTGATGGAGGTAGATACTGGAGTGATGGAGGTAGATACTGGAGTGATGGAGGTAGATACTGGAGTGATGGAGGTAGATACTGTAGTGATGGAGGTAGATACTGGAGTGATGGAGGTAGATACTGGAGTGATGGAGGTAGATACTGGAGTGATGGAGGTAGATACTGGAGTGATGGAGGTAGATACTGGAGTGATGGAGGTAGATACTGTAGTGATGGAGGTAGATACTGGAGTGATGGAGGTAGATACTGGAGTGATGGAGGTAGATACTGTAGTGATGGAGGTAGATACTGGAGTGATGGAGGTAGATACTGGAGTGATGGAGGTAGATACTGGAGTGATGGAGGTAGATACTGGAGTGATGGAGGTAGATACTGTAGTGATGGAGGTAGATACTGGAGTGATGGAGGTAGATACTGGAGTGATGGAGGTAGATACTGTAGTGATGGAGGTAGATATTGTATGTACAGGGACAGGGATACTGTAGTGATGGAGGTAGATACTGGAGTGATGGAGGTAGATACTGTATGTACAGGGATACTGTAGTGATGGAGGTAGATATTGGAGTGATGGAGGTAGATACTGGAGTGATGGAGGTAGATACTGGAGTGATGGAGGTAGATACTGTAGTGATGGAGGTAGATACTGGAGTGATGGAGGTAGATACTGTAGTGATGGAGGTAGATACTGTAGTGATGGAGGTAGATACTGTAGTGATGGAGGTAGATACTGGAGTGATGGAGGTAGATACTGGAGTGATGGGAGGTAGATACTGGAGTGATGGAGGTAGATACTGTATGTAGAGGGATACTGGAGTGATGGAGGTAGATACTGTATGTAGAGGGATACTGGAGTGATGGAGGTAGATACTGGAGTGATGGAGGTAGATACTGGAGTGATGGAGGTAGATACTGTATGTAGAGGGATACTGGAGTGATGGAGGTAGATACTGTATGTAGAGGGATACTGGAGTGATGGAGGTAGATACTGGAGTGATGGAGGTAGATACTGGAGTGATGGAGGTAGATACTGGAGTGATGGAGGTAGATACTGGAGTGATGGAGGTAGATACTGGAGTGATGGAGGTAGATACTGGAGTGATGGAGGTAGATACTGGAGTGATGGAGGTAGATACTGTAGTGATGGAGGTAGATACTGGAGTGATGGAGGTAGATACTGGAGTGATGGAGGTAGATACTGGAGTGATGGAGGTAGATACTGTAGTGATGGAGGTAGATACTGGAGTGATGGAGGTAGATACTGGAGTGATGGAGGTAGATACTGGAGTGATGGAGGTAGATACTGGAGTGATGGAGGTAGATACTGTATGTAGAGGGATACTGGAGTGATGGAGGTAGATACTGGAGTGATGGAGGTAGATACTGTATGTAGAGGGATATTGGAGTGATGGAGGTAGATACTGTATGTAGAGGGATATTGGAGTGATGGAGGTAGATACTGGAGTGATGGAGGTAGATACTGGAGTTATGGAGGTAGATACTGGAGTGATGGAGGTAGATACTGGAGTGATGGAGGTAGATACTGTAGTGATGGAGGTAGATACTGGAGTGATTGAGGTAGATACTGGAGTGATGGAGGTAGATACTGTAGTGATGGAGGTAGATACTGGAGTGATGGAGGTAGATACTGGAGTGATGGAGGTAGATACTGGAGTGATGGAGGTAGATACTGGAGTGATGGAGGTAGATACTGGAGTGATGGAGGTAGATACTGGAGTGATGGAGGTAGATACTGGAGTGATGGAGGTAGATACTGTAGTGATGGAGGTAGATACTGGAGTGATGGAGGTAGATACTGGAGTGATGGAGGTAGATACTGGAGTGATGGAGGTAGATACTGGAGTGATAGAGGTAGATACTGGAGTGATGGAGGTAGATACTATATGTATAGGGATACACTACCGTTCAAAAGTTTGGGGCCACTTAGAAATGTCCTTGTTTTTGAAAGAAAAGCACATTTTTTTTGTCCATTAAAATAACATCAAATTGATCAGAAATACAGTTTTGACATTGTTAATGTTGTAAATGACTATTGTAGCTGGAAACGGCAGATTTTTAATGGAATATCTACATAGGCGTACCGAGGCCCATTATCAGCAACCATCACTCCTGTGTTCCGATGACACGTTGTGTTAGCTAATCCAAGTTTATCATTTTAAAAGGCTAATTCATCATCAGAAAACCCTTTTACAATTATGTTGGCACAGTTGAAAACCGTTTTTCTGATTAAAGAAACAATAAAACTGGCCTTCTTTAGACTTGTTGAGTATCTGGAGCATCAGCATTTTGGGGTTTGATTACAGGCTCAAAATGGCCAGAAACAAATAACTTTCTTCTGAAACCTGTCTGTCTATTCTTGTTCTAAGAAACGAAGAATATTCCATGTGAGAAATTGCAAAGAGACTGAAGATCTCATACAACACTGTGTACTACTCCCTTCACAGAACAGAGCAAACTGGCTCTAACCAGAATAGAAAGAGGAGTAGGAGGCCCCGGTGCACAACTGAACAAGAGGACAAGTACATTAGCGTCTAGTTTGAGAAAAAGACGCCTCACAAGTCCTCAACTGGCAACTTCATTAAATAGAACCTACAAAACACCAGTCTCAACGTCAACAGTGAAGAGGCGACTCCGGGATGCTGGCCTTTTAGGCAGAGTTGCAAAGAAGTATCCATATCTTAGACTGACAATAAAAATAAAAGATTAAGATGGGCAAAAGAACACCGACATTGGACAGAGGACCAAAAACTGTGTTTTTCTTTCAAAAACAAGGACATTTCTAAGTGACCCCAAACTTTTGAACGGAAGTGTATATCTGTGGCTCCGGTGTTTCTCACGTCAATATATGACTATATATACACAGATCTTTCCATGACATAGACTGACCAGGTGAAAGCTATGATCCCTTATTGATGTCACTTGTTAAATCCACTTCCATCCGTGTAGATGAAGAGGAGGATGACAGGTTAAAGAAGGATTTTTAAGCCTTGAGACAATTGAGACGTGGATTGTGTATGTGTGCCATTCAGAAGGTGGCAAGACAAAATATTTGAATGGGGTATGGTAGTAGGCGCTAGGCCACCGGTATGGTAGTAGGGGCTAGGCCACCGGTATGGTAGTAGGGGCTAGGCCACCGGTATGGTAGTAGGCGCTAGGCCACCGGTATGGTAGTAGGCGCTAGGCCACCGGTATGGTAGTAGGCGCTAGGCCACCGGTATGGTAGTAGGCGCTAGGCCACCGGTATGGTAGTAGGCGCTAGGCCACCGGTATGGTAGTAGGCGCTAGGCCACCGGTATGGTAGTAGGCGCTAGGCCACCGGTATGGTAGTAGGCGCTAGGCCACCGGTATGGTAGCAGGCGCTAGGCCACCGGTATGGTAGCAGGCGCTCGGCCACCGGTATGGTAGTAGGGGCTAGGCCACCGGTATGGCAGTAGGGGCTAGGCCACCGGTATGGTAGTAGGCGCTAGGCCACCGGTATGGTAGTAGGCGCTAGGCCACCGGTATGGTAGTAGGGGCTAGGCCACCGGTATGGTAGTAGGGGCTAGGCCACCGGTATGGTAGTAGGCGCTAGGCCACCGGTATGGTAGTAGGGGCTAGGCCACCGGTATGGTAGTAGGCGCTAGGCCACCGGTATGGTAGTAGGGGCTAGGCCACCGGTATGGTAGTAGGGGCTAGGCCACCGGTATGGCAGTAGGCGCTAGGCCACCGGTATGGTAGTAGGGGCTAGGCCACCGGTATGGCAGTAGGCGCTAGGCCACCGGTATGGTAGTAGGCGCTAGGCCACCGGTATGGTAGTAGGCGCTAGGCCACCGGTATGGTAGTAGGCGCTAGGCCACCGGTATGGTAGCAGGAGCTAGGCCACCGGTATGGTAGCAGGCGCTCGGCCACCGGTATGGTAGTAGGGGCTAGGCCACCGGTATGGCAGTAGGGGCTAGGCCACCGGTATGGTAGTAGCGCTAGGCCACCGGTATGGCAGTAGGCGCTAGGCCACCGGTATGGTAGTAGGCGCTAGGCCACCGGTATGGTAGTAGGGGCTAGGCCACCGGTATGGTAGTAGGGGCTAGGCCACCGGTATGGTAGTAGGCGCTAGGCCACCGGTATGGTAGTAGGGGCTAGGCCACCGGTATGGTAGTAGGCGCTAGGCCACCGGTATGGTAGTAGGCGCTAGGCCACCGGTATGGTAGTAGGGGCTAGGCCACCGGTATTGTAGTAGGGGCTAGGCCACCGGTATGGTAGTAGGCGTGAGGCCACCGGTATGGTAGTAGGGGCTAGGCCACCGGTATGGCAGTAGGCGCTAGGCCACCGGTATGGTAGTAGGGGCTAGGCCACCAGTATGGCAGTAGGCGCTAGGCCACCGGTATGGTAGTAGGCGCTAGGCCACCGGTATGGTAGTAGGCGCTAGGCCACCGGTATGGTAGTAGGCGCTAGGCCACCGGTATGGTAGTAGGCGCTAGGCCACCGGTATGGCAGTAGGCGCTAGGCCACCGGTATGGTAGTAGGCGCTAGGCCACCGGTATGGCAGTAGGCGCTAGGCCACCGGTATGGTAGTAGGCGCTAGGCCACCGGTATGGTAGTAGGCGCTAGGCCACCGGTATGGTAGTAGGCGCTAGGCCACCGGTATGGTAGTAGGCGCTAGGCCACCGGTATGGTAGTAGGGGCTAGGCCACCGGTATGGCAGTAGGCGCTAGGCCACCGGTATGGTAGTAGGGGCTAGGCCACCGGTATGGCAGTAGGCGCTAGGCCACCGGTATGGTAGTAGGCGCTAGGCCACCGGTATGGTAGTAGGCGCTAGGCCACCGGTATGGTAGTAGGCGCTAGGCCACCGGTATGGTAGCAGGAGCTAGGCCACCGGTATGGTAGCAGGCGCTCGGCCACCGGTATGGTAGTAGGGGCTAGGCCACCGGTATGGCAGTAGGGGCTAGGCCACCGGTATGGTAGTAGCGCTAGGCCACCGGTATGGCAGTAGGCGCTAGGCCACCGGTATGGTAGTAGGCGCTAGGCCACCGGTATGGTAGTAGGGGCTAGGCCACCGGTATGGTAGTAGGGGCTAGGCCACCGGTATGGTAGTAGGCGCTAGGCCACCGGTATGGTAGTAGGGGCTAGGCCACCGGTATGGTAGTAGGCGCTAGGCCACCGGTATGGTAGTAGGCGCTAGGCCACCGGTATGGTAGTAGGGGCTAGGCCACCGGTATTGTAGTAGGGGCTAGGCCACCGGTATGGTAGTAGGCGTGAGGCCACCGGTATGGTAGTAGGGGCTAGGCCACCGGTATGGCAGTAGGCGCTAGGCCACCGGTATGGTAGTAGGGGCTAGGCCACCAGTATGGCAGTAGGCGCTAGGCCACCGGTATGGTAGTAGGCGCTAGGCCACCGGTATGGTAGTAGGCGCTAGGCCACCGGTATGGTAGTAGGCGCTAGGCCACCGGTATGGTAGTAGGCGCTAGGCCACCGGTATGGCAGTAGGCGCTAGGCCACCGGTATGGTAGTAGGCGCTAGGCCACCGGTATGGCAGTAGGCGCTAGGCCACCGGTATGGTAGTAGGCGCTAGGCCACCGGTATGGTAGTAGGCGCTAGGCCACCGGTATGGTAGTAGGCGCTAGGCCACCGGTATGGTAGTAGGCGCTAGGCCACCGGTATGGTAGTAGGCGCTAGGCCACCGGTATGGTAGTAGGCGCTAGGCCACCGGTATGGCAGTAGGCGCTAGGCCACCGGTATGGTAGTAGGCGCTAGGCCACCGGTATGGTAGTAGGGGCTAGGCCACCGGTATGGTAGTAGGCGCTAGGCCACCGGTATGGTAGCAGGCGCTAGGCCACCGGTATGGTAGTAGGCGCTAGGCCACCGGTATGGTAGTAGGTGCTAGGCCACCGGTATGGTAGTAGGCGCTAGGCCACCGGTATGGTAGTAGGCGCTAGGCCACCGGTATGGCAGTAGGCGCTAGGCCACCGGTATGGTAGTAGGCGCTAGGCCACCGGTATGGTAGTAGGCGCTAGGCCACCGGTATGGTAGTAGGCGCTAGGCCACCGGTATGGTAGTAGGCGCTAAGCCACCGGTATGGCAGTAGGCGCTAGGCCACCGGTATGGTAGTAGGCGCTAGGCCACCGGTATGGTAGTAGGGGCTAGGCCACCGGTATGGTAGTAGGCGCTAGGCCACCGGTATGGTAGTAGGCGCTAGGCCACCGGTATGGTAGTAGGCGCTAGGCCACCGGTATGGTAGTAGGGGCTAGGCCACCGGTATGGTAGTAGGGGCTAGGCCACCGGTATGGTAGTAGGCGCTAGGCCACCGGTATGGTAGTAGGCGCTAGGCCACCGGTATGGTAGTAGGCGCTAGGCCACCGGTATGGTAGTAGGCGCTAGGCCACCGGTATGGTAGTAGGCGCTAGGCCACCGGTATGGTAGTAGGCGCTAGGCCACCGGTATGGTAGTAGGGGCTAGGCCACCGGTATGGTAGTAGGGGCTAGGCCACCGGTATGGTAGTAGGGGCTAGGCCACCGGTATGGTAGTAGGCGCTAGGCCACCGGTATGGTAGTAGGCGCAAGGCCACCGGTATGGTAGTAGGGGCTAGGCCACCGGTATGGTAGTAGGCGCTAGGCCACCGGTATGGTAGTAGGGGCTAGGCCACCGGTATGGTAGTAGGGGCTAGGCCACCGGTATGGTAGTAGGTGCTAGGCCACCGGTATGGTAGTAGGCGCTAGGCCACCGGTATGGTAGTAGGCGCTAGGCCACCGGTATGGTAGTAGGCGCTAGGCCACCGGTATGGTAGTAGGCGCTAGGCCACCGGTATGGTAGTAGGCGCTAGGCCACCGGTATGGTAGTAGGCGCTAGGCCACCGGTATGTTAGTAGGGGCTAGGCCACCGGTATGGTAGTAGGGGCTAGGCCACCGGTATGGCAGTAGGCGCTAGGCCACCGGTATGGTAGTAGGGGCTAGGCCACCGGTATGGTAGTAGGCGCTAGGCCACCGGTATGTCAGTAGCCGCTAGGCCACCGGTATGGTAGTAGGCGCTAGGCCACCGGTATGGTAGTAGGGGCTAGGCCACCGGTATGGTAGTAGGCGCAAGGCCACCGGTATGGTAGTAGGGGCTAGGCCACCGGTATGGTAGTAGGGGCTAGGCCACCGGTATGGTAGTAGGGGCTAGGCCACCGGTATGGTAGTAGGCGCTAGGACACCGGTTTGTGTCAAAAACTGCAACACTGGGGCGGCAGATAGAGCGTTGGGCCAGTAACCAAAAGTTTGTTGGATCGAATCCCCGAGCTGACAAGGTACAAATCTGTCGTTCTGCCCCTGAACAAGGCAGTTAACCCCACTGTTCCCAGTAGGCCATCATTGTAAATAAGAATTTGTTCTCAACTGACTTGCCTAGTTAAAAAAAGTTTAAATTAAAAATAAAATAGACACTGCTGGGGTTTTTTTCACGCTCAACAGTTTCCTGTGTGTATCAAGAACGGTCCACCACCCAAAGGACATCCAGCCAACTTGACACAACTGTGGGAAACATTAGAGTCAACACGGGCTAGCATCCCTGTGGAAGCTTTCAACACCTTGTAGAGTCCATGCCCTGACAAACTGAGGCTTTTCTGAGAGAAAAGGATGCCGCAACTCAATATTAGGAAGGTGTTCCTAATGATTTGTCCACTCAGCGTCTATTTCTCACATTCACATAATTACCTCACAAAGAAAAACTGTTTTCAAAAACCAGTATGACATCTAGCCTATACAAGTTCATGGATAAAGAATGAGAAACACTTGAGTCCAGCTCAGTCCATATATCCCCTAAAGGCTAACTCAGTCCATATATCCCCTAAAGACTAACTCTGATCCTCCATCGCCCTGAAGGCTAACTCAGTCCATATATCCCCTAAAGACTAACTCAGTCCATATATCCCCTAAAGGCTAACTCAGTCCATATATCCCCTACAGACTAACTCAGTCCATATATCCCCTACAGACTAACTCAGTCCATATATCCCCTAAAGACTAACTCAGTCCATATATCCCCTAAAGGCTAACTCAGTCCATATATCCCCTAAAGACTAACTCAGTCCATATATCCCCTAAAGGATAACTCAGTCCATATATCCCCTAAAGGCTAACTCAGTCCATATATCCCCTAAAGGCTAACTCAGTCCATATATCCCCTAAAGACCAACTCTGATCCTCCATCGCCCTAAAGGCTAACTCAGTCCATATATCCTCTAAAGACTAACTCAGTCCATATATCCCCTAAAGACTAACTCAGTCCATATATCCCCTACAGACTAACTCTGATCCTCCATCGCCCTAAAGGCTAACCCAGTCCATATATCCCCTAAAGACTAACTCAGTCCATATATCCCCTACAGACTAACTCTGATCCTCCATCGCCCTAAAGGCTAACTCAGTCCATATATCCCCTAAAGACTAACTCAGTCCATATATCCCCTAAAGACTAACTCAGTCCATATATCCTCTAAAGACTAACTTAGTCCATATATCCCCTAAAGGCTAACTCAGTCCATATATCCCCTAAAGGCTAACTCAGTCCATATATCCCCTAAAGACCAACTCTGATCCTCCATCGCCCTAAAGGCTAACTCAGTCCATATATCCCCTAAAGACTAACTCAGTCCATATATCCCCTAAAGACTAACTCAGTCCATATATCCCCTACAGACTAACTCTGATCCTCCATCGCCCTAAAGGCTAACCCAGTCCATATATCCCCTAAAGACTAACTCAGTCCATATATCCCCTACAGACTAACTCTGATCCTCCATCGCCCTAAAGGCTAACTCAGTCCATATATCCCCTAAAGACTAACTCAGTCCATATATCCCTAAAGACTCCAGTCCATATATCTAAAGACTAACTTAGTCCATATATCCCCTAAAGGCTAACTCAGTCCATATATCCCCTAAAGACTAACTCAGTCCATATATCCCCTAAAGACCAACTCTGATCCTCCATCGCCCTAAAGGCTAACTCAGTCCATATATCCCCTAAAGACTAACTCAGTCCATATATCCCCTAAAGACTAACTCAGTCCATATATCCCCTACAGACTAACTCTGATCCTCCATCGCCCTAAAGGCTAACCCAGTCCATATATCCCCTAAAGACTAACTCAGTCCATATATCCCCTACAGACTAACTCTGATCCTCCATCGCCCTAAAGGCTAACTCAGTCCATATATCCCCTAAAGACTAACTCAGTCCATATATCCCCTACAGACTAACTCTGATCCTCCATCGCTCTAAAGGCTAACCCAGTCCATATATCCCCTAAAGACTAACTCAGTCCATATATCCCCTACAGACTAACTCAGTCCATATATCCCCTACAGACTAACTCAGTCCATATATCCCCTACAGACTAACTCTGATCCTCCATCGCCCTAAAGGCTAACTCAGTACATATATCCCCTAAAGACTAACTCAGTCCATATATCCCCTAAAGTCTAACTCAGTCCATATATCCCCTAAAGGCTAACTCAGTCCATATATCCCCTAAAGACTAACTCAGTCCATATATCACCTAAAGACCAACTCTGATCCTCCATCGCCCTAAAGGCTAACTCAGTCCATATATCCCCTACAGACTAACTCAGTCCATATATCCCCTACAGACTAACTCAGTCCATATATCCCCTACAGACTAACTCAGTCCATATATCCCATAAAGACTAACTCAGTCCATATATCCCCTAAAGACTAACTCAGTCCATATATCCCGTAAAGACGAACTCAGTCCATATATCCCCTACAGACTAACTCAGTCCATATATCCCCTACAGACTAACTCAGTCCACATATCCCCTACAGACTAACTCAGTCCATATATCCCCTACAGACTAACTCAGTCCATATATCCCCTACAGACTAACTCAGTCCATATATCCCCTAAAGACTAACTCAGTCCATATATCCCCTACAGACTAACTCAGTCCATATATCCACTACAGACTAACTCAGTCCATATATCCCCTAAAGACTAACTTATTCCATATATCCCCTACAGACTAACTCAGTCCATATATCCCCTACAGACTAACTCAGTCCATATATCCTCTAAAGACTAACTCAGTCCATATATCCCCTACAGACTAACTCTGATCCTCCATCGCCCTAAAGGCTAACTCAGTCCATATATCCCCTAAAGACTAACTCAGTCCATATATCCCCTAAAGACTAACTCAGTCCATATATCCTCTAAAGACTAACTTAGTCCATATAACCCATAAAGACTAACTCAGTCCATATATCCCCTACAGGCTAACTCAGTCCATATATCCCCTACAGGCTAACTCAGTCCATATATCCCCTACAGGCTAACTCAGTCCATATATCCCCTACAGGCTAACTCAGTCCATATATCCCCTACAGACTAACTCAGTCCATATATCCCCTACAGACTAACTCAGTCCATATATCCCCTACAGGCTAACTCAGTCCATATATCCACTACAGACTAACTCAGTCCATATATCCTCTAAAGGCTAACTCAGTCCATATATCCCCTACAGGCTAACTCAGTCCATATATCCACTACAGACTAACTCAGTCCATATATCCTCTAAAGGCTAACTCAGTCCATATATCCCCTACAGACTAACTCAGTCCATATATCCCCTACAGACTAACTCAGTCCATATATCCCCTAAAGCCTAACTCAGTCCATATATCCTCTAAAGACTAACCCAGTCCATATATCCCCTACAGACTAACTCAGTCCATATATCCCCTACAGACTAACTCAGTCCATATATCCCCTACAGACTAACTCAGTCCATATATCCCCTCCAGACTAACTCAGTCCAAATATCCCCTAAAGACTAACTCAGTCCATATATCCCCTAAAGACTAACTCAGTCCATATATCCCCTACAGACTAACTCAGTCCATATAACCCCTACAGACTAACTCAGTCCATATATCCCCTAAAGACTAACTCAGTCCATATATCCCCTACAGACTAACTCAGTCCATATATCCCCTACAGACTAACTCAGTCCATATATCCCCTAAAGACTAACTCAGTCCATATATCCCCTAAAGACTAACTCAGTCCATATATCCCCTAAAGACGAACTCAGTCCATATATCCCCTACAGACTAACTCAGTCCATATAACCCCTACAGACTAACTCAGTCCATATATCCCCTAAAGACTAACTCAGTCCATATATCCCCTACAGACTAACTCAGTCCATATATCCCCTAAAGACTAACTCATTCCATATATCCCCTACAGACTAACTCAGTCCATATATCCCCTAAAGACTAACTCAGTCCATATATCCCGTAAAGACGAACTCAGTCCATATATCCCCTACAGACTAACTCAGTCCATATATCCCCTACAGACTAACTCAGTCCACATATCCCCTACAGACTAACTCAGTCCATATATCCCCTACAGACTAACTCAGTCCATATATCCCCTACAGACTAACTCAGTCCATATATCCCCTAAAGACTAACTCAGTCCATATATCCCCTACAGACTAACTCAGTCCATATATCCACTACAGACTAACTCAGTCCATATATCCCCTAAAGACTAACTCATTCCATATATCCCCTACAGACTAACTCAGTCCATATATCCCCTACAGACTAACTCAGTCCATATATCCTCTAAAGACTAACTCAGTCCATATATCCCCTACAGACTAACTCTGATCCTCCATCGCCCTAAAGGCTAACTCAGTCCATATATCCCCTAAAGACTAACTCAGTCCATATATCCCCTAAAGACTAACTCAGTCCATATATCCTCTAAAGACTAACTTAGTCCATATAACCCATAAAGACTAACTCAGTCCATATATCCCCTACAGGCTAACTCAGTCCATATATCCCCTACAGGCTAACTCAGTCCATATATCCCCTACAGGCTAACTCAGTCCATATATCCCCTACAGGCTAACTCAGTCCATATATCCCCTACAGACTAACTCAGTCCATATATCCCCTACAGACTAACTCAGTCCATATATCCCCTACAGGCTAACTCAGTCCATATATCCACTACAGACTAACTCAGTCCATATATCCTCTAAAGGCTAACTCAGTCCATATATCCCCTACAGGCTAACTCAGTCCATATATCCACTACAGACTAACTCAGTCCATATATCCTCTAAAGGCTAACTCAGTCCATATATCCCCTACAGACTAACTCAGTCCATATATCCCCTACAGACTAACTCAGTCCATATATCCCCTAAAGCCTAACTCAGTCCATATATCCTCTAAAGACTAACCCAGTCCATATATCCCCTACAGACTAACTCAGTCCATATATCCCCTACAGACTAACTCAGTCCATATATCCCCTACAGACTAACTCAGTCCATATATCCCCTCCAGACTAACTCAGTCCAAATATCCCCTAAAGACTAACTCAGTCCATATATCCCCTAAAGACTAACTCAGTCCATATATCCCCTACAGACTAACTCAGTCCATATTACCCCTACAGACTAACTCAGTCCATATATCCCCTAAAGACTAACTCAGTCCATATATCCCCTACAGACTAACTCAGTCCATATATCCCCTACAGACTAACTCAGTCCATATATCCCCTAAAGACTAACTCAGTCCATATATCCCCTAAAGACTAACTCAGTCCATATATCCCCTAAAGACGAACTCAGTCCATATATCCCCTACAGACTAACTCAGTCCATATAACCCCTACAGACTAACTCAGTCCATATATCCCCTAAAGACTAACTCAGTCCATATATCCCCTACAGACTAACTCAGTCCATATATCCCCTAAAGACTAACTCATTCCATATATCCCCTACAGACTAACTCAGTCCATATATCCCCTACAGACTAACTCAGTCCATATATCCTCTAAAGACTAACTCAGTCCATATATCCCCTACAGACTAACTCTGATCCTCCATCGCCCTAAAGGCTAACTCAGTCCATATATCCCCTAAAGACTAACTCAGTCCATATATCCCCTAAAGACTAACTCAGTCCATATATCCCCTACAGACTAACTCTGATCCTCCATCGCCCTAAAGGCTAACTCAGTCCATATATCCTCTAAAGACTAACTTAGTCCATATAACCCATAAAGACTAACTCAGTCCATATATCCCCTACAGGCTAACTCAGTCCATATATCCCCTACAGGCTAACTCAGTCCATATATCCCCTACAGGCTAACTCAGTCCATATATCCCCTACAGACTAACTCAGTCCATATATCCCCTACAGGCTAACTCAGTCCATATATCCACTACAGACTAACTCAGT
>NC_068438.1:51970347-51975347 GCF_023373465.1 Oncorhynchus keta | reverse complement strand
GAGAGGGGGGAGTGTGAGAGAGACAGTCAGAGAGGGTGGAGTGTGAGAGAGACAGTCAGAGAGGGTGGAGTGTGAGAGAGACAGTCAGAGAGGGTGGAGTGTGAGAGAGACTATCAGAGAGGGGGGAGTGTGAGAGAGACAGTCAGAGAGGGTGGAGTGAGAGAGAGAGAGAGAGAGACAGAGAGAGAGAGAGAGAGAGAGAGAGAGAGAGAGAGAGAGAGAGAGAGAGAGAGAGAGAGAGAGAGAGAGAGACCGTCAGAGAGAGGTGGGAGTGTGAGAGAGAGAGAGAGAGAGAGACAGAGAGAGAGAGAGAGAGAGAGAGCGAGACCGTCAGAGAGGTGGGAGTGTGAGAGAGAGAGACATAGAGGAGGACGCTACATTTTTTTATGATCTTTGTCATTTGGTTTGAAGGTCATTTTTTACCTCCATCCCCCACATCCCCCTCCATCACTCCAACCTTTAATATTATCCCCTCATCCATCTGTCTTTCTATTCCACTGGAGAATGGAATGACATGTCTCCTCTTCACTGTCTGAAGTTACATTTCAAATATACTTCTTCATTATTTAAACCAACCATGGGCACACAGCCATCATCAGAGGATTTCTTTGTGTGGCAGCAGAGACATCTCTCTCTCTCTCCCTTACACTCCCCTAGTTCCCCTCTCCCTCCCTCTCCCCTCTCTCTCTCTCCCTATCACTCGCCTAGTTCCCCTCTCCCTCCCTCTCTCCCCTCTCCCCCCCTATCACTCCCCTAGTTCCCCTCTCCCTCCCTCTCCCCCTCTCTCTCTCCCTATCACTCCCCTAGTTCCCCTCTCCCTCCCTCTCTCCCCTCTCCCCCCTATCACTCCCCTAGTTCCCCTCTCCCTCCCTCTCCCCCTCTCTCTCTCCCTATCACTCCCTTCTCCCCCTCTCTCTCCCTCCCTCTCTCCAGGTCTCTTTCCCCTCTCCCTCCCCCCCATCCCTCTCTCTTCACCCTCTCCCACTGTCTCCTCCCGCTCTCCATCTCTGTCTCCCCCCTCTCCCCCTCTCTTTTCCTCCTCCCCCTCTCTCTCCCCACTCCCCATCTTTCTCCACCCTCTACTCTCTCTCTGTCCCCCCCTCTCTTTCTCTCCAAGGTAGTGCGTCTGTGTTCTGTCTCTGTCTCTGTAACTGTGTCTTGTGACTGTGTATGTGTCTGTAACTGTGTCTTGTGACTGTGTATGTGTCTGTGACGGTCTCTGTGTCTGTGACTGTATGTGACTGTGCCTGTCTCTGTGTCTGTTACTGTCTCTGTGTCTGTGACTGTGTCTGTGACTGTGTCTGTATGTGACTGTGTCTGTGACTGTGCCTGTCTCTGTGTCTGTGACTGTGTCTGTCTCTGTGTCTGTGACGGTCTCTGTGTCTGTGACTGTATGTGACTGTGTCTGTGACTGTGTCTGTCTCTGTCTCTGTGACTGTCTCTGTGTCTGTGACTGTGTCTGTCTCTGTGTCAGTAACGGTCTTTGTGTCTGTGACTGTGTCTGTGACTGTGTCTGTGACTGTTACTGTGCCTGTGTCTGTGACTGTGTCTGTGACTGTGTCTGTGACTGTGTATGTGTATGTGTATGTGTATGTGTATGTGACTGTCTCTGTCTCTGTGTATGTGACTGTCTCTGTCTCTGTGTATGTGACTGTCTCTGTGTCTGTATTTGTATCAGTGCATTTGTTCCTGCCACCATATGGCAGCTCTCTCCCCTGGGCGTTGGCTCTCCTAGCCTCAACATATGGCGGCAGGCAGGCAGGCAGGCAGGCCCCACTACTCTACCACACACCACAGCAGCACAGCACACAGTCCTCCACAGAGAGAGAGAGAGACACACAGATTCAAACAGAGACCTGCATACTCTCTGTCCCCACCCAGTCCCACACAGAACATGTACAGCCCTGGGACCAACTGTGCTCTACCTACTGAACACACAGTATCTACTGTTACTGAACACACAGTATCTACTGTACTGAACACACAGTATCTACTGTACTGAACACACAGTATCTACTGTACTGAACACACAGTATCTACTGTACTGTACTGAACACACAGTATCTACTGTACTGAACACACAGTATCTACTGAACACACAGTATCTACTGTACTGAACACACAGTATCTACTGTTACTGAACACACAGTATCTACTGTACTGAACACACAGTATCTACTGTACTGAACACACAGTATCTACTGTACTGTACTGAACACACAGTATCTACTGTACTGAACAAACAGTATCTACTGTACTGAACACACCGTATCTACTGTTACTGAACACACAGTATCTACTGTACTGAACACACAGTATCTACTGTACTGAACACACAGTATCTACTGTACTGAACACACAGTATCTACTGTACTGAACACACAGTATCTACTGTACTGAACACACAGTATCTACTGTTACTGAACACACAGTATCTACTGTACTGAACACACAGTATCTACTGTACTGAACACACAGTATCTACTGTACTGTACTGAACACACAGTATCTACTGTACTGAACACACAGTATATACTGTTACTGAACACACAGTATCTACTGTACTGAACACACAGTATCTACTGTACTGAACACACAGTATCTACTGTTACTGAACACACATTATCTACTGTTACTGAACACACAGTATCTACTGTTACTGAACACACAGTATCTACTGTACTGAACACACAGTATCTACTGTACTGTACTGAACACACAGTATCTACTGTACTGAACACACAGTATCTACTGTACTGAACACACAGTATCTACTGTACTGTACTGAACACACCGTATCTACTGTACTGAACACACAGTATCTACTGTACTGAACACACAGTATCTACTGTACTGAACACACAGTATCTACTGTACTGAACACACAGTATCTACTGTACTGAACACACAGTATCTACTGTTACTGAACACACAGTATCTACTGTACTGAACACACAGTATCTACTGTACTGAACACACCGTATCTACTGTACTGAACACACAGTATCTACTGTACTGAACACACAGTATCTACTGTTACTGAACACACAGTATCTACTGTACTGTACTGAACACACCGTATCTACTGTACTGAACACACAGTATCTACTGTACTGAACACACAGTATCTACTGTTACTGAACACACAGTATCTACTGTACTGAACACACAGTATCTACTGTACTGAACACACCGTATCTACTGTTACTGAACACACAGTATCTACTGTACTGAACACACAGTATCTACTGTACTGAACACACAGTATCTATTGAACTGAACACACAGTATCTACTGTACTGAACACACAGTATCTACTGTACTGAACAAACCGTATATACTGAACACACAGTATCTACTGTACTGAACACACAGTATCTACTGTTACTGAACACACAGTATCTACTGTACTGAACACACAGTATCTACTGTACTGAACACACAGTATCTACTGTACTGTACTGAACACACAGTATCTACTGTACTGAACACACAGTATATACTGTTACTGAACACACAGTATCTACTGTACTGAACACACAGTATCTACTGTACTGAACACACAGTATCTACTGTTACTGAACACACATTATCTACTGTTACTGAACACACAGTATCTACTGTTACTGAACACACAGTATCTACTGTACTGAACACACAGTATCTACTGTACTGTACTGAACACACAGTATATACTGTACTGAACACACAGTATCTACTGTACTGAACACACAGTATCTACTGTACTGTACTGAACACACCGTATCTACTGTACTGAACACACAGTATCTACTGTACTGAACACACAGTATCTACTGTACTGAACACACAGTATCTACTGTACTGAACAAACAGTATCTACTGTACTGAACACACAGTATCTACTGTTACTGAACACACAGTATCTACTGTACTGAACACACAGTATCTACTGTACTGAACACACCGTATCTACTGTACTGAACACACAGTATCTACTGTACTGAACACACAGTATCTACTGTTACTGAACACACAGTATCTACTGTACTGTACTGAACACACCGTATCTACTGTACTGAACACACAGTATCTACTGTACTGAACACACAGTATCTACTGTTACTGAACACACAGTATCTACTGTACTGAACACACAGTATCTACTGTACTGAACACACCGTATCTACTGTTACTGAACACACAGTATCTACTGTACTGAACACACAGTATCTACTGTACTGAACACACAGTATCTATTGAACTGAACACACAGTATCTACTGTACTGAACACACAGTATCTACTGTACTGAACAAACCGTATATACTGAACACACAGTATCTACTGTACTGAACACACAGTATCTACTGTACTGAACACACAGTATCTATTGAACTGAACACACAGTATCTACTGTACTGAACACACAGTATCTACTGTACTGAACAAACCGTATATACTGAACACACAGTATCTACTGTACTGAACACACAGTATCTACTGTTACTGAACACACAGTATCTACTGTACTGAACACACAGTATCTACTGTACTGAACACACAGTATCTACTGTACTGTACTGAACAAACCGTATATACTGAACACACAGTATCTACTGTTACTGAACACACAGTATCTACTGTACTGAACACACAGTATCTACTGTACTGTACTGAACAAACCGTATCTACTGAACACACCGTATCTACTGTACTGAACACACATTATCTACTGTACTGAACACACAGTATCTACTGTTACTGAACACACAGTATCTACTGTTACTGAAAACACAGTATCTACTGTACTGAACACACAGTATCTACTGTTACTGAACACACAGTATCTACTGTACTGAACACACAGTATCTACTGTTACTGAACACACAGTATCTACTGTACTGTACTGAACACACAGTATCTACTGTACTGAACACACAGTATCTACTATACTGAACACACAGTATCTACTGTTACTGAACACACTGTATCTACTGTACTGAACACACAGTATCTAC
>NC_068438.1:51957847-51965347 GCF_023373465.1 Oncorhynchus keta | reverse complement strand
CATATTGCACTTCCTAAGGCTTCCACTAGATGTCAACAGTCTTTATAAACCTTGTTTGATGCTTCTACTGTGAAGGAGGGGGAATGGGAGCTGAGTGAGTCAGAGGTCTGCCAGAGTGCCATGAGCTGACAACGCACGTTCACGTGAGAGTTAACTTGCGTTCCATTGCATTTCTACAGACAAAGGAATTCTCCGGTTGAAACATTATTGAAGATTTATGATAAAAACATCCTAAAGATTGATTCTATACTTCGCTTGACATGTTTCTACGGACTGTAACGGAACGTTTTGACTTTTCGTCTGGACCTAGTGCTCGCCCCTCATGAATTTGGATTACTGGGCTAAAAGCGCAAACAAAAAGGAGGTATTTGGACATAAATTATGGGCTTTATCGAACAAATCAAATCAAATGTATTGTGGAACTGGGATTCCTGGGAGTGCATTCTGATGAAGATCATCAAATGTAAGTGAATATTTATAATGCTATTTCTGACTTTGTTGACTCCACAACATGGCGGATATCTGTATGGCTTGTTGGTTGTCTGAGCGCTGTACTCAGATTATTGCATGGTGTGCTTTTTCAGTAAAGCTTTTTTGAAATCTGACACAGCGGTTGCATTAAGGAGAAGTGGATCTAAAAGTCCATGCATAACACTATTTCTGTACATTTATGTGGCTCTCTGCAAAATCCCCAGATGTTTTGGAACTACTGAACGTAACGCGCCAATGTAAACTGAGATTTTTGGATAGAAATATGAACTTTATCGAACAAAACATACATGTATTGTGTAACATGAAGTTCTATGAGTGCCATCTGATGAAGATCATCAAAGGTTAGTGATTCATTTTATCTCTATTTCTGTTTTTTGTGACTCCTCTCTTTGGCTGGAAAAATGGCTGTGTTTTTCTGTGGCTAGGTACTGACCTAACATAATCGTTTGGTGTGCTTTCGTCGTAAAGCCTTTTTGAAATCGGACACTGTGGCTGGATTTACAACAAGTTTATCTTTAAAATGGTGTGAAATACTTGTATGTTTGAAGAATTTTAATTATGGGATTTCTGTTGTTTTGAATTTGGCGATATGCAGTTTCACTGGCTGTTGTTGAGGTGGGACTCTCTCCCTCTCCCTTCTCTCTCTGTGATCTCTCTCTCCCTTCTCTCTCTGTGATCTCTCTCTCCCTTCTCTCTGTCTGTGATCTCTCTCTCCCTCATCCTTCTCTCTCTCCGTGATCTCTCTTTCCCTCTCCCTTCTCTCTGTCTGTGATCTCTCTCTCCCTTCTCTCTCTGTGATCTCTCCCTTTTCTCTCTCCCTTTTCTCTCTCTCTGTGAATCATCCCTCTCCTCCTCTCTCTGTGATCTCTCTCTCCCTCTCCCTTCTCTCTTTCTCTGTCTGCATAGAAAGATAGTAGGGCGGTACACCTCTTTTATCCATTCCCTCTCTCCATCTCTCGTTCCATCCCTTGCTGTGTTACCAGCTAATCCTGATGCGTTTATACATTACATTTACATTTAAGTCATTTAGCAGACGCTCTTATCCAGAGCGACTTACAAATTGGTGCATTCACCTTATGACATCCAGTGGAACAGCCACTTTACAATAGTGCATCTAAATCTTTTAAGGGGGGGGGGGGTGAGAAGGATTACTTTATCCTATCCTAGGTATTCCTTAAAGAGGTGGGGTTTCAGGTGTCTCTGGAAGGTGGTGATTGACTCCGCTGTCCTGGCGTCGTGAGGGAGTTTGTTCCACCATTGGGGGGCCAGAGCAGCGAACAGTTTTGACTGGGCTGAGCGGGAACTGTACTTCCTCAGTGTTAGGGAGGCGAGCAGGCCAGAGGTGGATGAACGCAGTGCCCTTGTTTGGGTGTAGGGCCTGATCAGAGCCTGGAGGTACTGAGGTGCCGTTCCCCTCACAGCTCCGTAGGCAAGCACCATGGTCTTGTAGCGGATGCGAGCTTCAACTGGAAGCCAGTGGAGAGAATGGAGGAGCTGGGTGACGTGAGAGAACTTGGGAAGGTTGAACACCAGACGGGCTGCGGCGTTCTGGATGAGTTGTAGGGGTTTAATGGCACAGGCAGGGAGCCCAGCCAACAGCGAGTTGCAGTAATCCAGACGGGAGATGACAAGTGCCTGGATTAGGACCTGCGCCGCTTCCTGTGTGAGGCAGGGTCGTACTCTGCGGATGTTGTAGAGCATGAACCTACAGGAACGGGCCAGCGCCTTGATGTTAGTTGAGAACGACAGGGTGTTGTCCAGGATCACGCCAAGGTTCTTAGCGGTCTGGGAGGAGGACACAATGGAGTTGTCAACCGTGATGGCGAGATGATGAGTAGAATAGTTGCAGGGGAGGAGAAGAGGAGAGGGGGAGGAGAAGAGGAGAGGGGAAGGTGAGGAGTCAATGGAGGTGTAACATTTCAGGAATACTGTGTAGGTACCTACCCCTCCCTTTAGTCATACTCACCTCACCCTGTTAGCTCAGGAGGGCATAGGGAGCTGGGGCTAACACAATCAGAGAGGAGGAGGAGAAATATTGGTGGCTGGGGAGAGGAAGAGGAGGTGGAGGAACACTGGTGGCTGGGGAGAGGAAGAGGAGGAGGAGGAACACTGGTGGCTGGGGAGAGGAAGAGGAGGAGGAGAATGAGGAGGAGGAACACTGGTGGCTGGGGAGAGGAAGAGGAGGAGGAGAATGAGGAGGAGGAACACTGGTGGCTGGGGAGAGGAGGAGGAAGAGGAACACTAGTGGTTAGGGAGAGCAGGAGGAGGAGGAACACTGGTGGCTGGGGAGAGGAAGAGGAGGAGGAGGAACACTTGTGGCTGGGGAGAGGAAGAGGAGGAGGAGGAACACTGGTGGCTGGGGAGAGGAAGAGGAGGAGGAGGAACACTGGTGGCTGGGGAGAGGAAGAGGAGGAGGAGAATGAGGAGGAGGAACACTGGTGGCTGGGGAGAGGAGGAGGAAGAGGAACACTAGTGGTTAGGGAGAGCAGGAGGAGGAGGAACACTGGTGGCTGGGGAGAGGAAGAGGAGGAGGAGGAACACTTGTGGCTGGGGAGAGGAAGAGGAGGAGGAGGAACACTGGTGGCTGGGGAGAGGAAGAGGAGGAGGAGAATGAGGAGGAGGAACACTGGTGGCTTGGGAGAGGAAGAGGAGGAGGAGAATGAGGAGGAGGAACACTGGTGGCTGGGGAGAGGGGAGGAGGAGGAGGAGGAGGAGGAGGAGGAGGAGGAGGAGGAGGAGGAGGAGGAGGAGGAGGAGGAGGAACACTAGTGATTAGGGAGAGCAGGAGGAGGAGGAACACTGGTGGCTGGGGAGACGAGGAGGAAGATGAGGAGGAGGAGGAGGAGGAGGAGGAGGAGGAGGAGGAGGAGGAGGAGGAACACTGGTGGCTGGGGAGAGGAAGAGGAGGAGGAGGAACACTAGTGGTTGGGGAGAGGAGGAGGAGGAGGAGAAGGAGGAAGAGGAGGAGGAACACTGGTGGCTGGGGAGAGGAGGGGGAGGAAGAGGAGGAGGAACACTTGTGGCTGGGGAGAGGAAGAGGAGGAGGAGGGACACTGGTGGCTGGGGAGAGGAAGAGGAGGAGGAGGAACACTGGTGGCTGGGGAGAGGAAGAGGAGGAGGAGGAACACTTGTGGCTTGGGAGAGGAGGAGGAACACTGGTGGCTGCGGAGAGGAAGAGGAGGAGGAGGAGGAAGAGGAACATTAGTGGTTAGGGAGAGCAGGAAGAGGAGGAACACTGGTGGCTGGGGAGACGAGGAGGAAGATGAGGAGGAGGTGGAAGAGGAGGAGGCGGAGGAGGAGGAGGAACACTGGTGGCTGGGGAGAGGAGGAGAAGGAGTAGGAACACTGGTGGTTGGGGAGAGGAGGAGGAGGCGGAACACTGGTGGCTGGGGAGAGGAGGAGGAGGAGGTGGAAGAGGAGGAAGAACACTGGTGGCTGGGGAAGGGAAGAGGAGGAGGAGGAGGGGGAACACTGGTGGCTGGGGTGAGGAGGAGGAGGAGGAGGAGGTGGAAGAGGAGGAAGAACACTGGTGGCTGGGGGAGGAAGAGGAGGAGGAGGAGGAGGAACATTGGTGGCTGGGGAAAGGAGGAGGAGGAACACTGGTGGCTGGGATGAGGAAGAGGAGGAGGAGGAGGAGGAGGAGGAGGAGGGGGAGTAGGAGGAGTAGGTGGAGTCATAGTGATGCTTTTCTGACTTCAGCTGTGGGAGATGGATTCCACTTCGGACAGTTGGATATTGAGTCGCCATGATGTGAAATCCCTTTCTTCCTATCCATGAGTGGCACTGCGGTCTAAGGCACTGCATCTCAGTGCAAGACATGTCACTACAGTCCCTGGTTCGAATCCATGCTGTATCACATACGGCCGTGATTGGGAGTCCAATAGGGTTGTGCACCATTGGCCCAGCGTCGTCCGGGTTTGGCCGGTGTAGGCTGTCATTGTAAATAAGAATGTGTTCTTTACTGACTTGCTGTCACAGCTACATATATTCCCCCCCAAGCAGACACATCGACGGCCATGAAAAAACTTTATTTGACTCTATTTAAACTGGAAACCACATATCCTGAGGCTGCATTCATTGTATCTGGGGATTTAAACAAGGCTAATCTGAAAACCAGACTCCCTAAATTCTATCAGCATATCGATTGTGCTACCAGGGCTGGTAAAACCCTGGATCATTGTTATTTTAACTTCCGCGACGCATATAAGGCCCTCCCCTGCCCTCCTTTCGGAAAAAACTGACCACGACTCCATTTTGTTGCTCCCAGCCTATAGACAGAAACTAAAACAGGAAGCTCCCGCGCTCAGGTCTGTTCAACGCTGGTCCGACCGACCAATCGGATTCCACGCTTCAAGATTGCTTTGATCACGTGGACAGGGATATGTTCTGCATTGCGTCAAACAACAACATTGAAGAATACGCTGATTCGGTGAGCGAGTTTATTAGCAAGTGCATTGGCGATGTCGTACCCACAGCAACTATTAAAACATTCCCAAACCAGTGGATTGAGGGCAGCATTCGTGCGAAACTGAAAGCGCGAACCACTGCTTTTAACCAGGGCAAGGTGACCGGAAACATGACCGAATACAAACAGTGTAGCTATTCCCTCTGCAAGGCAATCAAACAAGCTATGTGTCAGTATAGAGACAAAGTAGAGTGACAATTCAACTGCTCAGACACGAGAGGTATGTGGCAGGGTCTCCAGTCAATCACGGATTACAAAATGAAAACCAGCACCATTACGGACCAGGATGTCTTGCTCCCAGGCAGACTAAACAGCTTCTTTGCTTGCTTTGAGGACAATACAGTGCCACCAACACGGCCGCTACCAAAACCTGCAGACTCTCCTTCACTGCAGCCGACGTGAGTAAAAGATTTAAACGTGTTAACCCTCGCAAGGCTGCCGGCCCAGACGGCATCCCCAGCCGCGTCCTCAAAGCATGCGCAGACCAGCTGGCTGGTGTGTTTACGGACATATTCAATCCTTATCCCAGTCTGCTGTTCCCACATGCTTCAAGAGGGCCACCATTGTTCCCATGAAAGCTAAGGTAACTGAGCTAAACGACTACCGCCCCGTAGCACTCACTTCCGTCATCATGAAGTGCTTTGAGAGACTAGTCAAGGACTATATCACCTCCACCCTACCTGACACCCTAGAACCACTCCAATTTGCTTACCGCCCCAATAGGGCCATAGACGACACAACCGCAACCACACTGCACACTGCCCTAGCCCATCTGGACAAGAGGAATACCTATGTGAGAATGCTGTTCATCGACTACAGCTCAGCATTTAACACCATAGTACCCTCCAAACTAGTCATCAAGCTCGAGACCCTGGGTCTCGACCCCACCCTGTGCAACTGGGTATTGGACTTCCTGACGGGCCGCCCCCAGGTGGTGAGGGTAGGTAACAACTTCTCCACCCCGCTGAGACTCAACACTGGAGCCCCACAAGGGTGCATTCTGAGCCCTCTCCTGTACTCCCTGTTCACCCACGACTACGTGGCCATGCACGCCTCCAACTCAATCATGAAGTTTGCCGACGACACAACAGTGGTAGGCTTGATTACCAACAACGACGAGATGGCCTACAGGGAGGAGGTGAGGGCCCTCGGAGTGTGGTGTCAGGAAAATAATATGTGTATACTGTACTCGATACCATCTACTGCATCTTGTTTACATACCCTACATTACTCATCTCATATGTATATACTGTACTCGATACCATCTACTGCATCTTGTTTACATACCCTACATTACTCATCTCATATGTATATACTGTACTCGATACCATCTACTGTATCTTGCCTATGCTGCTCTGTACCATCACTCATTCATATATCTTTATGTACATATTCTTTATCCCTTTACACTTGTGTGTATAAGGTAGTTGTTGTGAAATTGTTAGGTTAGATTACTCGTTGGTTATTACTGCATTGTCAGAACTAGAAGCACAAGCATTTCGCTACACTCGCATTAACATCTGCTAACCATGTGTATGTGACAAATAAATTAGATTTGATTTGACCATAGAAAGATTTTATTTTCTATGGTGGAGTAGGTCAGGGCGTGACTGGGGGGTGTTCTAGTTTATTATTTCTATGTGTATTCTATGTTTTCTGTTTCTTTGTTGGCTGGGTATGGTTCCCAATCAGAGGCAGCTGTCTATCGCTGTCTCTGATTGGGGATCATACTTAGGCAGCCTTTTTTCACTTGTTGTTTGTGGGATCTTGTTTTTGTATTGTTGCTTTTGAACCCTACAAGGCTGTGCGTTCGTTTGTTTGGTACTCTTTATTGTTTTGTTGCTGGATCACATTTAAATCAATTATGATGAACCCAAACCACACTGCGCTTTGGTCCACTCCTTATAACGATCGTGACACTTGCCTAGTTAAATAAATGTTCTATCTTTTTTTGTTTGTTGAAACAGCTGATTTGCCAGAGAAATGTTAGCAGTAGGTAGATGTCTTAAAATAAGCCTCACATTTCACTGCATGAAAAATTACTATCACTATAAACCAATCACGAATAGAGGAGAAATGGGGTTAAGAAACCATAAGACAGACAGACAGAGAGCGAGACAGACAGACAGACAGACAGAGAGAGAGAGACAGCTCTGAGTGTTCTGAATGGATTCAGTCAAGGAGTTCTGAGTGTTCTGAATGGATTCAGTCAAGGTGTTCTGAGTGTTCTGAATGGAGTCAGTCAAGGAGTTCTGAGTGTTCTGAATGGAGTCAGTCAAGGTGTTCTGAGTGTTCTGAATGGATTCAGTCAAGGAGTTCTGAGTGTTCTGAATGGAGTCAGTCAAGGTGTTCTGAGTGTTCTGAATGGAGTCAGTCAAGGAGTTCTGAGTGTTCTGAATGGATTCAGTCAAGGAGTTCTGAGTGTTCTGAATGGAGTCAGTCAAGGTGTTCTGAGTGTTCTGAATGGAGTCAGTCAAGGAGTTCTGAGTGTTCTGAATGGATTCAGTCAAGGAGTTCTGAGTGTTCTGAATGGAGTCAGTCAA
>NC_068438.1:51937847-51952847 GCF_023373465.1 Oncorhynchus keta | reverse complement strand
CACATTATACACTATAAACTGTATTAAAGGCAATGAACACACACCAATAAAGCCAAAAAAGAAAGTTTACAAGAAAAAGAAAATTGAAAAAAGGAAAAGTCATAATGCTAGCTCACCATTTCAAATGTTTTATTAAAACAACTATTAAAAGCCTCTTAAAAGTGATTAGGTAATAAAAAATAATGAAAAATACAAAAAAAAACATCTGAAAATGAAGCATCTCATTAAAAATAATAGAAAGATTTGTCAGATCAGATCAGATTCCAGCCTGAAGGAAAGTTTCGATTCATTTCCCTCGGTCATTAGGTTTGTGTTTGTCATCCTTCTTTCTAACGAGTCCTCGTGAGCATCAGACAGGGAAACGGAAGGTCAGTGTTCCTGAGAGTCGTAGATTTCAGGAACGGGGGATTAGAATATTTTGTAGCTTGAACAGAGAGAATTCATATGAAGAATATAATCAACGTGCCACATAGGCACTAGAAACTCCTAGAAACTACTAGAAACCACTAGAAACCACTAGAAACCGCTAGAAACCCCTAGAAACTACTAGAAACCACTAGAAACCGCTAGAAACCACTAGAAACCCCTAGAAACCTCTAGAAACCACAAGAAACCTCTATAAACTGCTAGAAACCACTATAAACCGCTATAAACCACTAGAAACTGCTAGAAACCACTAGAAACCTCTAGAAACGTATAGAAACCACTAGAAACATCTATAAACCACTAGAAACATCTAGAAACCACTAGAACCCGCTATAAATCACTAGTAACTGGTTGCTCCCTGCATCTGGCCTGTCCTAAAGATGGATGATCTACTGGTGTTAGCTGTGGGGCTGTCCTAAAGATGGATTATCTACTGGTGTTAGCTGTGGGCCTGTCCTAAAGATGGATGATCTACTGGTGTTAGCTCTGGCCTGTCCTAAAGATGGATGATCTACTGGTGTTAGCTCTGGCCTGTCCTAAAGATGGATGATCTACTGGTGTTAGCTGTGGGCCTGTCCTAAAGATGGATGATCTACTGGTGTTAGCTCTGGCCTGTCCTAAAGATGGATGATCTACTGGTGTTAGCTCTGGCCTGTCCTAAAGATGGATGATCTACTGGTGTTAGCTGTGGGGCCTGTCCTAAAGATGGATGATCTAATGGTGTTAGCTCTAGGCCTGTCCTAAAGATGGATGATCTACTGGTGTTAGCTGTGGGCCTGTCCTAAAGATGGATGATCTACTGGTGTTAGCTGTGGGCCTGTCCTAAAGATGGATGATCTACTGGTGTTAGCTCTGGCCTGTCCTAAAGATGGATGATCTACTGGTGTTAGCTGTGGGGCTGTCCTAAAGATGGATGATCTACTGGTGTTAGCTGTGGGGCCTGTCCTAAAGATGGATGATCTACTGGTGTTAGCTGTGGGGCTGTCCTAAAGATGGATGATCTACTGGTGTTAGCTCTAGGCCTGTCCTAAAGATGGATGATCTACTGGTGTTAGCTGTGGGGCCTGTCCTAAAGATGGATGATCTACTGGTGTTAGCTGTGGGGCCTGTCCTAAAGATGGATGATCTACTGGTGTTAGCTGTGGGGCTGTCCTAAAGATGGATGATCTACTGGTGTTAGCTCTAGGCCTGTCCTAAAGATGGATGATCTACTGGTGTTAGCTCTAGGCCTGTCCTAAAGATGGATGATCTACTGGTGTTAGCTCTAGGCCTGTCCTAAAGATGGATGATCTACTGGTGTTAGCTGTGGGGCCTGTCCTAAAGATGGATGATCTACTGGTGTTAGCTCTAGGCCTGTCCTAAAGATGGATGATCTACTGGTGTTAGCTCTAGGCCTGTCCTAAAGATGGATGATCTACTGGTGTTAGCTGTGGGGCCTGTCCTAAAGATGGATGATCTACTGGTGTTAGCTGTGGGGCCTGTCCTAAAGATGGATGATCTACTGGTGTTAGCTGTGGGGCCTGTCCTAAAGATGGATGATCTACTGGTGTTAGCTGTGGGGCTGTCCTAAAGACGGATGATCTAATGGTGTTAGCTCTAGGCCTGTCCTAAAGATGGATGATCTAATGGTGTTAGCTCTGGCCTGTCCTAAAGATGGATGATCTAATGGTGTTAGCTGTGGGCCTGTCCTAAAGATGGATGATCTAATGGTGTTAGCTATAGGCCTGTCCTAAAGATGGATGATCTACTGGTGTTAGCTGTGGGGCCTGTCCTAAAGATGGATGATCTAATGGTGTTAGCTGTGGGGCCTGTCCTAAAGATGGATGATCTACTGGTGTTAGCTGTGGGGCCTGTCCTAAAGATGGATGATCTACTGGTGTTAGCTGTGGGGCCTGTCCTAAAGATGGATGATCTACTGGTGTTAGCTGTGGGGCCTGTCCTAAAGATGGATGATCTACTGGTGTTAGCTGTGGGGCCTGTCCTAAAGATGGATGATCTACTGGTGTTAGCTGTGGGGCCTGTCCTAAAGACGGATGATCTACTGGTGTTAGCTGTGGGGCCTGTCCTAAAGATGGATGATCTACTGGTGTTAGCTGTGGGGCCTGTCCTAAAGCTGTGGGGCCACCACCCACTCCACAGGGACCGTGGAGCACGGAGCTGGTGGATTAGGTCTGGATCACTGGTGACTGGCCCCATAATGTTGAGACCACTGAGATCTGGATTGGTTCCATGTTACAAACAGCAGAGAAAATAACTCTCCTTCATCCCTCTGAGTTTCACTTCTCAGGTAAACAAACACACACAAAATATCCTTTGTGCCTTTTGGATATTTTACCTCTCGTCTTTTCACCAATTTGTATAATTGATCTGCCCGAGCCGCCATGACAGATCCTTTACCACAGACACTGTTTATTACATGACCCTTGATGGGGTCAACACTGATACATGACCCTTGATGGGGTCAACACAGACACTGTTTATACATGACCCTTGATGGGGTCAACACAGATACATGACCCTTGATGGGGTCAACACAGATACATGACCCTTGATGGGGTCAACACAGATACATGACCCTTGATGGGGTCAACATAGATACATGACCCTTGATGGGGTCAACATAGATACATGACCCTTGACGGGGTCAACATAGATACATGACCCTTGACGGGGTCAACACAGATACATGACCCTTGATGGGGTCAACACAGATACATGACCCTTGATGGGGTCAACACAGATACATGACCCTTGATGGGGTCAACACAGACACTGTTTATACATGACCCTTGATGGGGTCAACACAGATACATGACCCTTGATGGGGTCAACATAGATACATGACCCTTGATGGGGTCAACATAGATACATGACCCTTGACGGGGTCAACATAGATACATGACCCTTGACGGGGTCAACATAGATACATGACCCTTGACGGGGTCAACACAGATACATGACCCTTGATGGGGTCAACACAGATACATGACCCTTGATGGGGTCAACATAGATACATGACCCTTGATGGGGTCAACATAGATACATGACCCTTGACGGGGTCAACATAGATACATGACCCTTGATGGGGTCAACATAGATACATGACCCTTGATGGGGTCAACATAGATACATGACCCTTGACGGGGTCAACATAGATACATGACCCTTGACGGGGTCAACATAGATACATGACCCTTTGACGGGGTCAACACAGATACATGACCCTTGACGGGTCAACATAGATACATGACCCTTGACGGGGTCAACATAGATACATGACCCTTGACGGGGTCAACACAGATACATGACCCTTTGACGGGTCAACATAGATACATGACCCTTGACGGGGTCAACATAGATACATGACCCTTCGAGGTCAACATAGATACATGACCCTTGGACGGGGTCAACATAGATACATGACCCTTGATGGGGTCAACACAGACACTGTTCTATACATGACCCTTGATGGGGTCAACACAGACACTGTTCTAGGGTCATATTAGTAGCCAGTCATTTTTACCCACATTTACCTGTACACTGACATGTCTTTCAGCAGACACTGTTATCCACAGCGACGTACAGTAAGTGCATCTACCTTTAAGATAGCATATCCCTTACCTCAACCCCCTCTCCTCCCCTCCCTCACCTCAACCCCCTCTCCTCACCTCCCTTCCCCCTTCCCTCCCTTTCCTCAACCCCCTCCTCCCCTCCCTTACCTCAATCCCCTCTCCTCACCTCCCCTTCCCCATCTCTCCCTTACCTCAACCCCCTCTCCTCCCCTCCCTTACCTCAACCCCCTCTCCTCCCCTCCCTTACCTCAATCCCCTCTCCTCCCCTCCCTTACCTCAATCCCCTCTCCTCACCTCCCCTTCCCCCTTCCCTCCCTTACCTCAATCCCCTCTCATCCCCTCCCTCATCTCAATCCCCTCTCCTCCCCTCCCTTACCTCAATCCCCTCTCCTCACCTCCCCTTCTCCCTTCCCTCCCTTCCCTCATTCCCCTCTCCTCCCCTCCCTTACCTCAATCCCCTCTCCTCCCCTCTCTCCCTTACCTCAACCCCCTCTCCTCCCCTCCCTTACCTCAATCCCCTCTCCTCTCCTCCCCTCTCCTCCCATCTCTCCCTTACCTCAACCCCATCTCCTCCCCTCCCTTACCTCAATCCCCTCTCCTCCCCTCCACTTCCCCCTTCCCTCCCTTACCTCAATCCCCTCTCCTCCCCTCCCTTACCTCAATCCCCTCTCCTCACCTCCCCTTCCCCCTTCCCTCCCTTACCTCAATCCCCTCTCCTCCCCTCCCTTACCTCAATCCCCTCTCATCCCCTCCCTCATCTCAATCCCCTCTCCTCTCCTCCCCTCTCCTCCCCTCCCTTAACTCAATCCCCTCTCCTCCCCTCCCTTACCTCAATCCCCTCTCCTCACCTCCCCTTCCCCCTTCCCTCCCTTACCTCAATCCCCTCGCATCACCTCCCCTTCCCCCTCCCTTACCTCAATCCCCTCTCCTCCCCTCCCTCATCTCAATCCCCTCTCCTCACCTCCCTTACCTCAATCCCCTCTCCTCACCTCCCTCATCTCAATCTCCTCACCTCCCCTTCCCCCTCCCTTCCTTACCTCAATCCCCTCTCATCCCCTCCCCTTCCCCCTTCCCTCCCTTACCTCAAATCCCTCTCATCCCCTCCCCTTCCCCGTCCCCTCCTTACCTCAATCCCCTCTCCTCCCCTCCCTTACCTCAATCCCTCTCCTCCCCTCCCTTACCTCAACCCCCTCTCCTCCCCTCCCTTACCTCAATCCCCACTCCTCCCCTCCCTTACCTCAATCCCCTCTCCTCCTCTCTCTCCCTTACCTCAACCCCCTCTCCTCCCCTCCCTTACCTCAACCCCCTCTCCTCACCTCCCCTTCCCCCTTCCCTCCCTTTCCTCAACCCCCTCTCCTCCCCTCCCTTACCTCAATCCCCTCTCCTCACCTCCCCTTCCCCCATCTCTCCCTTACCTCAACCCCCTCTCCTCCCCTCCCTTACCTCAACCCCCTCTCCTCCCCTCCCTTACCTCAATCCCCTCTCCTCCCCTCCCTTACCTCAATCCCCTCTCCTCACCTCCCCTTCCCCCTTCCCTCCCTTACCTCAATCCCCTCTCATCCCCTCCCTCATCTCAATCCCCTCTCCTCCCCTCCCTTACCTCAATCCCCTCTCCTCACCTCCCCTTCTCCCTTCCCTCCCTTACCTCATTCCCCTCTCCTCCCCTCCCTTACCTCAATCCCCTCTCCTCCCCTCTCTCCCTTACCTCAACCCCCTCTCCTCCCTCCCTTACCTCAATCCCCTCTCCTCTCCTCCCCTCTCCTCCCATCTCTCCCTTACCTCAACCCCATCTCCTCCCCTCCCTTACCTCAATCCCCTCTCCTCCCCTCCACTTCCCCCTTCCCTCCCTTACCTCAATCCCCTCTCCTCCCCTCCCTTACCTCAATCCCCTCTCCTCACCTCCCCTTCCCCCTTCCCTCCCTTACCTCAATCCCCTCTCCTCCCCTCCCTTACCTCAATCCCCTCTCATCCCCTCCCTCATCTCAATCCCCTCTCCTCTCCTCTCCTCCCCTCTCCTCCCTCCCTTAACTCAATCCCCTCTCCTCCCCTCCCTTACCTCAATCCCCTCTCCTCACCTCCCCTTCCCCCTTCCCTCCCTTACCTCAATCCCCTCGCATCACCTCCCCTTCCCCTCCCTTACCTCAATCCCCTCTCCTCCCCTCCCTCATCTCAATCCCCTCTCCTCACCTCCCTTACCTCAATCCCCTCTCCTCACCTCCCTCATCTCAATCTCCTCACCTCCCCTTCCCCCCTCCCTTCCTTACCTCAATCCCCTCTCATCCCCTCCCCTTCCCCCTTCCCTCCCTTACCTCAATCCCCTCTCATCCCCTCCCTTCCCCGTCCCCTCCCTTACCTCAATCCCCTCTCCTCCCCTCCCTTACCTCAATCCCCTCTCCTCCCCTCCCTTACCTCAACCCCCTCTCCTCCCCTCCCTTACCTCAATCCCCTCTCCTCCCCTCCCTTACCTCAATCCCCTCTCCTCCTCTCTCTCCCTTACCTCAACCCCCTCTCCTCCCTCCCTTACCTCAACCCCCTCTCCTCACCTCCCTTCCCCCTTCCCTCCCTTTCCTCAACCCCCTCTCCTCCCCTCCCTTACCTCAATCCCCTCTCCTCACCTCCCCTTCCCCCATCTCTCCCTTACCTCAACTCCCTCTTCTCCCCTCCCTTACCTCAACCCCCTCTCCTCCCCTCCCTTACCTCAATCCCCTCTCCTCCCCTCCCTTACCTCAATCCCCTCTCCTCACCTCCCCTTCCCCCTTCCCTCCCTTACCTCAATCCCCTCTCATCCCCTCCCTCATCTCAATCCCCTCTCCTCCCCTCCCTTACCTCAATCCCCTCTCCTCTCCTCACCTCCCCTTCTCCCTTCCCTCCCTTACCTCATTCCCCTCTCCTCCCCTCCCTTACCTCAATCCCCTCTCCTCCCCTCTCTCCCTTACCTCAACCCCTCTCCTCCCCTCCCTTACCTCAATCCCCTCTCCTCTCCTCCCCTCTCCTCCCATCTCTCCCTTACCTCAACCCCCTCTCCTCCCCTCCCTTACCTCAATCCCCTCTCCTCCCCTCCACTTCCCCCTTCCCTCCCTTACCTCAATCCCCTCTCCTCCCCTCCCTTACCTCAATCCCCTCTCCTCACCTCCCCTTCCCCCTTCCCTACCTTACCTCAATCCCCTCTCCTCCCCTCCCTTACCTCAATCCCCTCTCATCCCCTCCCTCATCTCAATCCCCTCTCCTCTCCTCCCCTCTCCTCCCCTCCCTTATCTCAATCCCCTCTCCTCCCCTCCCTTACCTCAATCCCCTCTCCTCACCTCCCCTTCCCCCTTCCCTCCCTTACCTCAATCCCCTCGCATCACCTCCCCTTCCCCCTCCCTTACCTCAATCCCTCTCCTCCCCTCCCTCATCTCAATCCCTCTCCTCACCTCCCTTACCTCAATCCCCTCTCCTCACCTCCCTCATCTCAATCTCCTCACCTCCCCTTCCCCCTCCCTTCCTTACCTCAATCCCCTCTCATCCCCTCCCCTTCCCCCTTCCCTCCCTTACCTCAATCCCCTCTCATCCCCTCCCCTTCCCCGTCCCCTCCCTTACCTCAATCCCCTCTCCTCCCCTCCCCTTCCCCTTCCCTCCCTTACCTCAATCCCCTCGCATCACCTCCCCTTCCCCCTCCCTCCCTCCCTCCCTCCTTACCTCAATCCCTTCTCCTCCCCTCCCTCATCTCAATCTCCTCTTCTCCCCTCCCTTACCTCAATCCCCTCTCCTCTCCTCACCTCCCCTTCCCCCCTCCCTCCCTTACCTCAATCCCCTCTCATCCCCTCCCTCATCTCAATCCCCTCTCCTCTCCTCCCCTCTCCTCCCCTCCCTTAACTCAATCCCCTCTCCTCTCTTCCCATCTCTCCCTCCCCATCCCCCTGCCTATTGTTGGCAGCTTCATTGTACTGTTTACTGGTAGGTAACCTGTTTCACTGTACTGTTTACTGGTAGGTAACCTGTTTAACTGTACTGTTTACTGGTAGGTAACCTGTTTCACTGTACTGTTTACTGGTTGGTAACCTGTTTCACTGTACTGTTTACTGGTAGGTAACCTGTTTCACTGTACTGTTTACTGGTAGGTAACCTGTTTCACTGTACTGTTTACTGGTAGGTAACCTGTTTCACTGTACTGTTTACTGGTAGGTAACCTGTTTCACTGTACTGTTTACTGGTAGGTAACCTGTTTCACTGTACTGTTTACTGGTAGGTAACCTGTTTCACTGTACTGTTTACTGGTAGGTAACCTGTTTCACTGTACTGTTTACTGGTAGGTAACCTGTTTCACTGTACTGTTTACTGGTAGGTAACCTGTTTCACTGTACTGTTTACTGGTAGGTAACCTGTTTCACTGTACTGTTTACTGGTAGGTAACCTGTTTCACTGTACTGTTTACTGGTCGACTAGAAATCTTAGAAATCGTTATTTGACTTGATTTCTTAGAGGAGCACTGTTCAAGTCCTCAACTGTGATTTCTAGTTTCAGTCTTGACAAAAAACCTCCGCTTTGAGTTGTCTTACCACACGTGCAAGCCAGTTTAAGCCTCTGTGTTTATCACAAATATGTGAGGATTTCCATCTGCCTATTTCTGCAGACATCTTTTACCCAGAGGTATTGGACCACACCCTATACTTCCCTCTCTCTCTCTCTCTCTCTCTCTCTCTCTCTCTCTCTCTCTCGTCCATGCATCTGGTTGGGTCATCAACATACTTGTGTTTAACTCTGGGTGTTATGGACTTGCTGCTAACAGTCTATCACATGCTCCAGCCACGCAGCCTGTTTCATTCTGAGTGTGTGTGTGTGTGTGTGTGTGTGTGTGTGTGTGTGTGTGTGTGTGTGTGTGTGTGTGCGTGCGTGCGTGCGTGCGTGCGTGCGTGTGTGTGTGTGAGTCTCAGAAATTGCAGCCCAAATAAACGCTTCACAGAGTTCAATGGACAAAATCTCAACATCAACTGATTTATTTAGAATTCAAGGAACACTTAAACCTCTCTTCAACATATATATCAATGAATTGGGGAGGGCTCTAGAACAGTCTGCAGCACCCGGCCTCGCCCTTCTAGAATCTGAAGTCAAATATCTACTGATGATTTGGTTCTTCTGTCCCCAACCAAGGAGGGCCTACAGCAGCACCTAGATCTTCTGTACAGATTCTGTCAGACCTGGGCCCTGACAGTAAATCTCATTAACCTCTCTGGGATATGTGGGACGGTAGAGTCCCACCTAAACAACAGCCAGTGAAAGTGCAGGGCGCCAAATTCAAAACAACAGAAATCCCACAATTATAATTCCTCAAACATGAAAGTATTTCACACCATTTTAAAGATAAACTTGTTGTAAATCCAGCCACAGTGTCCGATTTCAAAAAGGATTTACGACGAAAGCACACCAAACGATTATGTCAGAGCCAAGTCACAGAAAAACACAGCCATTTTTCCAGCCAAAGAAAGGAGTCACAAAAAGCAGAAAAAGAGATAAAATTAATCCCTAACATTTGATGATCTTCATCAGATGACACTCATAGGACTTCATGTTACACAATACATGTATGTTTTGTTCGATAAAGTTCATATTTATATCCAAAAATGTCAGTTTACATTGGCGCGTTACGTTCAGTAGTTCCAAAACATCTGGTGATTTTTCAGAGAGCCACATCAATTTACAGATATACTAAATGATATCATAAACGTTGCTAAAAGATACAATTATTATACATGGAATTTTAGATCCACTTCTCCTTAATGCAACCGCTGTGTCAGATTTCAAAAAAGCTTTACCGAAAAAGCACACCATGCAATAATCTGAGTACAGCGCTCAGACAACCAACAAGCCATACAGATATCCGCTATTTTTTTCATCCAAATTCGCGAGCGGACTAAAAGTCAAAAAGTTCCGTTACAGTCCGTAGAAACATGTCAAACAAAGTATAGAATCAATCTTTAGGATGTTTTTATCATAAATCTTCAATAATGTTTCAACCAGAGAATTCCTTTGTCTGTAGAAAGGCAATGGAACGCAAGTTAACTCTCACGTGAACGTGCGTGGTCAGCTCATGGCACTCTGGCAGACCTCTGACTCACTCAGCTCCCATTCCCCCCTCCTTCACAGTAGAAGCATCAAACAAGGTTCTAAAGACTGTTGACATCTAGTGGAAGCCTTAGGAAGTGCAATATGTCCCCATAGACACTGTATATTGGAATGGCAATGACTTGAAAAACTACAAACCTCAGATTTCTCACTTCCTGGTTGGATTTTTTTCTCAGGTTTTTGCCTGCCATATGAGTTCTGTTATACTCACAGACATCATTCAAACAGTTTAAGAAACGTCAGAGTGTTTTCTATCCAAATCTACTAATAATATGCATATATTAGCATCTGGGCCTGAGTAGCAGGCAGTTTATTCTGAGCACCTTATTCATCCAAGCTACTCAATACTGCCCCCCAGTCCCAAAGAAGTTAACCAGGCTACCACAGATTCTGCAGCGATACGCCATCCCATCTGGTTTGTGTTTAGTGGGACTATGATTTAATTTTCAACAGGACAATGACCCACCACACCTCCAGGCTGTGTTAGGGCAATTTGACCAAGAAGGAGAGTGATGGAGTGCTGCATCAGATGACCTGGCCTCCACAATCACCCGACCTCAACCCAATTGGGATGGTTTGGGATGAGTTGGACCACAGAGTGAAGGAAAAGCAGCCAACAAGTGCTCAGCATATGTAGGAACTCCTTCAAGACTGTTGGAAACACATTCCAGGTGAAGCTGGTTGAGAGAATGCCAAGAGTGTGCAAAACTGTCATCAAGGCAAAGGGTGGCTACTTTGAAGAATCAAATATACATATTTTGATTTGTTTAACACTTTTTTGGTTACTACATGATTCCATATGTGTTATTTCATAGTTTTGATGTCTTCACTGTTATTCTACAATGTAGAAAATAGTTAAAAAAATAATTAAAACCCTTGAATAAGTAGGTATTCTAAAACTTTTGCCCGGTACTGTAGATAGATACTAATATATATATATATATATGTGTGTGTGTGTGTGTGTGTGTGTGTGTGTGTGTGTGTGTGTGTGTGTGTGTGTGTGTGTGTGTGTGTGTGTGTGTGTGTGTGTGTGTGTGTGTGTGTGTGTGTGTGTGTGTGTGTGTGTGTGTGTGTGTGTAAACAGCAGTAATAGTGACCAGTAGCAGGATAAATAGCCACAGTACATACGAATGGTAATGGTAAATCAATAATCACAGGATAGCGGCGTAATAGAGTAATGAACCTGATCAATAATAATTTTACTTCCAGCGTAGGTTGTGTCTGAGTGGGTAGAGACCTGTGGATGGGATGGGCATAGAGTCTGTGTGAATAGCATTTGAGAGAGGGAGAGCAGTAGTTGTTAGCCATTTAACAGTCTTATGGCCAGAGGATAGAAGCTGTTTTGGAGTCTGTCTGTCTGAGCCTTGATGCACCGGTACCGCCTACCGGTACCGCCTGCCGGTACCGCCTGCATGGACAACAGTCTCAGGTGGCTGGAGTCTGGCAATCTTTCAGACCTTTTTCAGACATCGCCTGGCATTTTTAAAGAAAATATCCTGAAACTCTACACATTTTGCCATGAGGCAAAGAGAAAACGTAGCTGTTTTAATAAAGCTTAAATTACAGTGCATTCATGTTAAAAAAAAATATAAAAAAACATTTAAAAAGGAAGAACATTTTGAGGGGGAATACAAGAAGTTATCGAGTTGAAAAACGTATAATTGGTGGAGTACCAATATCCCGTGATTCTCCGAGGCCCATGTTGCCTGGCGTTAAAGGGATACCTCGGGATTTATTATTTATGTCCTACTTAACCAGAGTCAGACAAACTCATGGATACCATTTGTATGTATTTGGAAGGAATCATATCATTAGCTTAGCACAATTGCTGGAGGTCTTCAGGAACTACTAACCAGATTCTCTCAAAAGTAGAGAAATAGACCTATCTACTCCAAAGCCGGGTGGTTATTTCATTTTTTTTACATTGTATAAAAGTAGACACTCAGAGCTACAAAATGGTATATCATACATTACAGTTGAGGAACAATAGGAAGGTTGATAAACCTGTAAACTCACTTTTGAGAAAATGGCCCTTGAATGTTTTGGTAGACCTACTGGAGAGCTCTTCATTGTCTTCACCCATTCAGCATTGTTCACACCCTCTTGAGCCTTAGCCCCGCCCATCACTTTATTAAGGATTCTCACGTGAGGTCATGTACTAAACAGAGAGTAGTGTAGTAAAGATTAAGACTAAAAGTAGTAGCCTACAATAAGGAAAAATTAAAATATTTAATAAATATTAGATTACGCTTTTTTTTAACGTCCAAACGGCTCTCATGTGAGGTCGTCACTTGCGACATACGTCTAGTTTCCTGAATCGGGTCACAATTTAATGTCTTACAAAGAGCTATGCAATATATTATATGTTCGCTAATTTGACAGATCTTCAATAACAAATCGCGACACTATCCTCTTCCTCATCCTGTCGTCACATAGCGAGATCTTAACGTTGTATCTGTCCCGGTATGAATATTGGATACCATGCGTAGCTTTTGAAAAACAAAAAAAGTATCCCTTTAAAAGAACATAAATGAAAATGTACATTAACAATATTGTAATTTAATGTATTGTATTACATCCTTTAAACTTATTTCACGTATTTCCAAAATGTGTTTAATCTGCTGTTGTTGGTAATATTCATTTTAAAAAAATGAAATGTAATTTTAAAAAATATTTTTAATAAATATTTTGAAATCTGGACTTGAAATCCCCTGCAGTACCTCACTTTGACAACCCATGATGCCATAGGGCATTAGGTTAGCATTTAGAACCCTGGGACTGATGGTGGGGAAGATATAGAGGTCCCGGGAGGGTCATATCCGGTTACCATGACAACAACAGGAGTGTCGTCTGTGTGCCGGCATGCTAAGAGGTCTCATCATAAAGACAGTGTCCAGAACAGGCTTGGTGATGACATAGGAGGGTTCATGGGATGAGCTATGGAACATACAGCCTCCATATTGAGAGATAACACAGTATAGAGATAACACAGTATAGAGAAAACACAGTATATTGTTGCTATGGGACATACAGCCTCCAGACAGAGAGATAACACAGTATATTGTTGCTATGGGACATACAGCCTCCAGACAGAGAGATAACACAGTATAGTGTTGCTATGGGACATACAGCCTCCATATAGAGAGATAACACAGTATAGTGTTGCTATGGGACATACAGCCTCCATATAGAGAGATAACATAGTATATTGTTGCTATGGGACATACAGCCTCCAGACAGAGAGATAACACAGTATATTGTTGCTATGGGACATACAGCCTCCAGGCAGAGAGATAACACAGTATAGTGTCGCTATGGGACATACAGCCTCCATATAGAGAGATAACACAGTATAGTGTTGCTATGGGACATACTGCCTCCAGACAGAGAGATAACATAGTATAATGTTGCTATGGGACATACAGCCTCCAGACAGAGAGATAACACAGTATAGTGTTGCTATGGGACATACAGCCTCCATATAGAGAGATAACACAGTATATTGTTGCTATGGGACATACAGCCTCCAGACAGAGAGATAACACAGTATAGTGTCGCTATGGGACATACAGCCACCATATAGAGAGATAACACAGTATAGTGTTGCTATGGGACATACTGCCTCCAGACAGAGAGATAACATAGTATATTGTTGCTATGGGACATACAGCCTCCAGACAGAGAGATAACACAGTATAGTGTTGCTATGGGACATACAGCCTCCATATAGAGAGATAACACAGTATATTGTTGCTATGGGACATACAGCCTCCATATAGAGAGATAACACAGTATATTGTTGCTATGGGACATACAGCCTCCATATAGAGAGATAACACAGTATAGTGTTGCTATGGGACATACAGCCTCCAGACAGAGAGATAACACAGTATAGTGTTGCTATGGGACATACAGCCTCCAGACAGAGAGATAACACAGTATAGTGTTGCTATGGGACATACAGCCTCCATATAGAGAGATAACACAGTATAGTGTTGCTATGGGACATACAGCCTCCATATAGAGAGATAACATAGTATAGTGTCGCTATGGGACATACAGCCTCCATATATAGAGATAACACAATATAGAGATAACACAGTATATAGACAACACAGTATAGAGATAACACAGTATATAGATAACACAGTATAGAGATAACACAGTATAGAGATAACACAGTATAGAGATAACAAAGTATATAGATAACACAGTATATAGATAACTCCCCACTTTCCCCTGCCTCCCCCTCTCCCCTGCCTCCCCCTCTCCCCTGCTTCCCCCTCTCCCCTGCCTCCCCCTCTCCCCTGCCTCCCCCTCTCCCCTGCCTCCCCCTCTCCCCTGCCTCCCCCTCTCCCCTGCCTCCCCTCTCCCCTGCCTCCCCCTCTCCCCTGCCTCCCCCTCACCCCTGCCTCCCCTCTCCCCTGCCTCCCCCTCTCCCCTGCCTCCCCCTCTCCCCTGCCTCCCCTCTCCCCTGCCTCCCCCTCTCCCCTGCCTCCCCCTCTCCATTGCCTCCCCCTCTCCCCTGCCTCCCCCTCTCCCTTGCCTCCCCCTCTAGGACTGAGGGACAGAGGCAATGTCCCACAAAGCACCCTATACCCCATATAGTGTCATTAGAGCCATAGGGCTCTGGTGTAAAGTAGTGCACTATATAGGGAATAGGGCCCTATCTAAAGTAGTGCACTATATAGGGAATAGGGCCCTATCTAAAGAAATGCACTATATAGGGAATAGGGCCCGATCTAAAGTAGTGCACTACATAGGGAATAGGGCCCTATCTAAAGTAGTGCACTATATAGGGAATAGGGCCCTATCTAAAGAAATGCACTATATAGGGAATAGGGCCCTATCTAAAGTAGTGCACTATATAGGGAATAGGGCCCTATCTAAAGAAATGCAG